>NC_069075.1:39788291-40088291 GCF_025698485.1 Gossypium arboreum
TTCATTCCAGCGACTTGTTTCATAGCTTTAATTTGAGCCGCCGATCCTACTCTGGAGACGGAAATCCCCACATTAATAGCAAGTCTGATTCTAGCATTGAATAGATCAGCGGATAAGAATATTTGTCCATCTGTAATGGAAATCACATTAGTAGGAATATACGCCGAAACGTCTCCCGACTGGGTCTCAACTATTGGTAAAGCAGTCATACTTCCTTCACCTAATTGAGAACTTGATAATTTTTCTTTATTATTTCCTCCCCCCTCTTTTGGTCTATTCAGACTTTTCTTTTTTAAAAATTTATTATTCGTATTTCTTATTCCTTTGCCACTATAGAATTTCTTCGGGGGAGAAATGAGAGATATTTTCTTCCACCACCGAGAATTATTTGACTCTTGTATTTCAAACAATTTACATGATACATCAGGCTGCCCACAACCGACCCAAAAGGGAAGGACCTTTCCTTTTGGGGGTAGGAAAATCATGATCAGGATAGCGGACCCAAAGCTATGGAACTTGGGCGTAAGTCTTTTGCCGAAATGGAGTGGCCTTTTATTTATTATTTATCGTATATTTACTTTTCTATTTTATATTTATATATAGTATTACCGGCCAAAACAAGCAAAGAAAATGAGTACATTTCATTTTACGAGCCTAGGGACTAATTTGTAAGTATGTGAAAGTTTAGGGGTAAAATTATAATTTTCCCAAAGTAAGATTTATGGAACGTTTTGAACAATGTAATAATTAAATAAGTGAAATTTACTATTATAAATAAAAAAAAATAAAGTCCAGACCAAAACCAAGGAAAAAACAAGGTTGTGGACTAAACCGAATAGTTAGCCATATTTTGGTACCGAGGTAAGTTCGTGTGTAAATAATTCAATATTATGTTATTATGTATCTATTGTTTTGATATTGCATGAAATGTATATTTGTCTCTATGAATTTTGTTATTGATGGCTCAATGATGATCCGACAAAGATTTGGTACTTTGAAATCCCGATTGAACCTTAGGAATAGTTAGGATACAAATGTCATGACATTAGGGTTATGCGTGATCCCATGTAAGGCCATATCCGGGATATGACATTGGTATTGATTTGTGATTTCATGTAAGACCATGTCTAGGACATGGCATCGATATAAGACATCGTGTAAGACCATAGCTAGGCTATCGGCATCGATATGTGATCCCATGTAAGACTATATCTAGGATATGGCATTGGCATCTTACTAGGTGTATGAGATTTTCCCCAGGTATTCTTTAGTATTCCAAGTGGTTCAACGGGTAATCCAAAGATTTTGTCGAAGAGATGACAAGGTATGATCATGTTGAAAGGGTACAGATATGTACACAAGGCTCATAAATATTGAGATTATGAATCGATGAGACCTCGGTAAGAAGTGAATGAATGAATTATGATCATGAGATGGCTTTAATTGTATATTGCATATTATGTACCTTTTTGTTAAATGTCATATTGGTTTAGCCAAATGTGTTGGCTTGTAATGATTTGATGATTCATTTTGTATATGGCCATAAGATATGTCTATTATTAATTATGGAGATGTAATCCTATTTATCTATACATCCATGTGCTAAGGTCACTCATAATGTGGTTAAATTCATTTGGTATGGATGAATTGTAGATATGATCATGGATGTTTGATGATGAAATTGTGAGTAAATGGCATATTAACAACTAGTAAATGGCATATCAACAACTAAGGCATGAATATATAAAATGGAAGTAAATTGATGTTACATATTACATGTGGTTTGGTAGGCTTGGTCTAAATAAAATACGGAGTCTTAAGTAAGTATAAATTGATAAGAAGTTATTATGCATGAGCCATGTTTATGAATGTGTAAGTGCCCATTTATGCCATGTAGGATGTCATTGAGATGTGTAAGTATGCATGTGTTATTGAGGGTGACAAAAGGCTTGGAAAATAACTTCAAAATTGTCCACATGGGTAGACACAGGTGTAGCACCCCAGACCCGGCCTAGACGTTATGATCGAATCTGGTGATGTCACATGATAGTGCTTTTGAAATCGTACTTGGCGAGTAAAAACCATTCCAGTTACTTAGTCTTTGTTATGAATACAACGCATCTCTTTTTCGCGGAAGCTTTAATAACAAGCCATTTAAGGGAAACCCGTAATTAATTTCTGAAAACCTTAGATTATAAGAAAAAACCGTTTGTTTTTAGTGAAAATAGAGTTTTGATCATGCTTATTAAAAATAAAACATCAACAATATAAACCAAGTTAAAACCAAATAGTCCGAAAGTCTCAGAAATTACAAAGTAAAACCCAAATTAAAAGAGGAAGCAGGAAACTAAGAAAATTGCATAAATATAGTATGTAATCGTGGTGGTCACCCCCGAGACCTCCGCTACACCGATCCGCCTAATGCTGGGCATTACCTGAACAAATTAAACAGAAAAGGGTGAGTTTCGCAACTCAGTGTGCAATCCCCACAGAAAACGTGCACACAGCATATTATCAGAAATCTATCATGTCTATACAGTTTGGGCCGAAACCCATTACAGAACCAAATACAAATTAGGGCCTTAGCCCAGCTCAGATATAGAGTCAGAAATATGTAAGGACCTCAGCCCAATCAAATACAAAATGCAGATCAGAATATCAGAATCCTACCCACCAGCCTCTACACACCATCTCCGTACAACCCTACACACCATGTGGAGATATAATCAACCCATCCATCCTTACACACCATACTGTACCGAAGTGCGGCACATAAACAGAATAATCGTAGCTGACCTGCCAGATATCAAGCTTAAAAGCCTTTCAGAATACTTCCTCCAAAAATCATTATCCCAACCCCGATGCAATGCAACATACAAAAATGGCATGCTATTATGCAATATATCAGATCATGCTCGATACAGAAATCAAATAGTCAGAATACTCAATGAGGGGTCTATGTATCACTTACCGACCCTACGATAGGTCCACAGTTGACTTGGGTGACCCGTGCAACCTTATAGATCATTTTAAAAAAATGAGCTGACACACCTATATGGCCTGCTCGTTTGGTTCACACGCCCATGTGGCCCATACGGTCCAAATTGGCCTTGGCCATGTAGATCACACGACCTGGCCCAAAATCCCACATTCCCATGTGGTTCACCCGTGTGGGCCCACACAGCCCAATAGGTCAAGCCCGTGTGTCGCACACAGCCTCACCAGCCATCACACGGCCGTGTCATCCGCCCATTTCTTGAACGTACGACCTGGCTCGTCGATCACACGCCCGTGTGTAGCCATACAACCTACCACACGGGCGACCACACATCCGTGTGGCGTTGACAGTTTCATTTTTTGGCTTTTGTCAATTCTCGAAACTACAACGACCACGAGCACTCCAGAACCTTCACTCATACAATCGGGGTTTCACCTACTTCGCACGTCAATTAGAGATCTCCAGTCCTTTGATTATCTCCCAACGCAAAGAGAGAACAGAAGTAATGGATTGCGAAAACTTAGTAGTAAGAAGGGGACGATTTTAGACAGGAAAGAAGAACAAAATTGATAGCAAAGGGAATTTGGGGAGAGCAAAAATGGTAGTAAAGCTTGAGAAAGAAATCAGTTTGGCAAAAATTTTGATCCCTTTCCCTTAAACTCTCCTCAAACTCTCACCACTAACCCACTACTCAGATTTCTAGTAAAACTCAAACTCTCAGCCGCCAAACCAAGGAAAAATAATCTTTTTTGTCCACGCAGGGACTCAAACACAAAACCTCTAGCAAACTGACACTCCACTTAACCTCTAGACTAGTAGGCCCATTCTGCCAGAATTTTACACACAATCAAATATAAGCCTATTAAACCAGATGTGGCTTTATTCATAAAAAATACCAAAAATTAACCCAAGTTGTGACTTGAACTTGGGACCTCTCACACACACCCAAAACACTTAACCACTGAAGCAGACATATATTTGTGTCAATTATTTACAGAAACAATTTATCAAATTTTTGGGGCGTTACAACTTTACCCATCTAAAAGAAAATTTCAGCCTGAAAATTTTACCTGGTCAGAAAAGATGAGGGTACTGTTGACGCATAGGCTCCTCAGGCTCCCACGTAGCCTCCTCAGTACTATGGTTACGGCATAGAACCTTAACCAGTGGAATAGATTTCCTTCTTAGAACCTTTACATCCCGATCCAGAATCTGAACCGGCTCCTCCTCGAAGGCCAGATCTGGCTGAACCTCAACTTCCTCCACAGGAACTATATGTGTGGGATCAGAGCGATAGCATCTCAACATTAAGACATGGAATACATCGTGAATGTGGTTAAGCTCTGGAGGTAACTCCAACTGATAAGTGACCAGTCCCACTCGTTTTGGAATCCGATACGGCCCAAGAAACAGAGGGCTTAGCTTACCTTTGGGACCGAACCTCAAAATCTTCTTCCATGGTGAGACCTTGAGAAAGACAAAGTCCCTCACAGAATACTCTATCTCTCGTCACTTCAGATCTGTATAAGATTTTTGCCTATCAGAATCTGCTTTCAGTCGATCTCGAATCAAATGAACCTTGTCCTTAGTTTCAAAAACTAACTCTGGACCCAGAATACGTTGCTCACCCAACTCAGTCTAGGATAAAGGAGTGTGACACTTACGACCATACAGTGCCTCGTAAAGTGCCATCTAGATGCTAGACTGGAAGCTGTTATTATAGGCAAACTCTGCCAAAGGCAAGTACTCTTCCCAACTGCCTCGAAAATCGATAACACATCTCCTCAACATGTCCTCCAATATCTAAATCACCCTCTTTGACTGACCATCTGTCTGAGGATAGAAAGCAGTACTAAAGCCTAACCTCGAACCCAGAACCTCATGTAGCTTCTTCTAGAATCAAGATGTGAAACGAGGATCCCTACCGAAAATGATCGAGACAGGTACCCCATGGAGTCTCACTATTTCAGAGATGTAGAGTTTAGTCAATTTCTGTAGAAAGAAGTTTGTCCTAACTGGGATGAAGTGAGCAGATTTGGTCAATTAATCCATGATGACCCAGACAGAATCCTTCTTAGTGGGTGTTAAAGGTAACCCATTAACGAAGTCCATCCTTACTTGCTCTCATTTCCACATCAGTATCTTAACTGGCTGCAGCAAACCCGAAGGTAACTGATGCTCAGCCTTAATCTGCTGACAAGTCAAACAACGAGCAACGAACTCGATAGCCTCATGCTTCAACCCTGGCCACCAGTACAACTCTCGCAGATCTTAGTACATTTTATTCCCCCCGGATTCATATCATAAGAGCTACTATACGCTTCCCTCAGAATCGACTGTCTCAAGTCCCCATCAGTCGATACACAAATTCGACCACGAAAATACAATACCACATCCTTATTAATCCCAAAATCCGTAGTAATACCACTCTCAACCTGATGGAAACGCGACTCCAAAGACTTATCCCCCAGCTGTTTACCTCGAATCTGTTCAATTCATGTTGGCTTAACCTGAAGCTCCGCCAACAAACCACCATCATCAAATAAACTGAGGTAAGCAAACATCACCCTCAGATCATTCATAGCCCTACAACTTAACGCATCGGCCACCACACTAGCCTCACCAAGATGATACTCAATAGTGCAGTCGTAATCCTTAAGCAGTTCAACCCATCTACACTGTCTAAGGTTTAACTCCTTTTGAGTGAGGAGATATTTAAGGCTCTTGTGATCAGTGTAGATAGTACATTTCTCCCCGTATAGATAGTGCCTCTAGATTTTTAGAGCGAAGACTACCACAGCCAACTCCAAATCATGCATCAAATAATTAGCCTCATGAGTCTTGAGCTGTCGAGACGCATAAACAACTACCTTTCCATCTTGCATCAGAACACAACCTAGACCCACATGCGACGCATCACTGTATGCCACGAAGTCTTTACTAGGCTCAGGTGTATTAGAACAGGAGCCTGTGTCAGAACAGTTTTGAGCTTATCAAAGCTCTCCTACTTTCCATTAGTCCAAACAAAAAGAATTCTCTTACGTAAAAGCTTAGTCAACAGAGTTGCGATTAAGGAGAACCCCTGTATGAATCGCTGATAATAACCTCCCAGCCCTAGAAAGCTACAAATTTTAGACACATTCTTTGGCTGCTTCCAATCCAACACAGCCTCAATCTTACGAGGGTCAACACGAATCTCCTTAGCAAGCACCACATGTCTTAAAAAGGTCACTCCTTGGAGCCAAAACTCAAACTTACTAAACTTCGCATACAGCTGCTCCTCACGAAGAATCCATATTACCACTCTCAGATGCTCATCGTCCTCATCCTCTGACTTAGAATACAACCAAAATGTCATCAATAAGCACCACTATAAATAAATCCAGGTAAGCCTGAAATACTCGGTTCATTAAATCCATAAATGCCGCTGGTGTATTAGTCAAACCAAAAGGAATAATTAATAACTCATAATGTCCATATCGAGTCCTAAATGTCATTTTCTACACATCGACCTCCTTAACTCTCAACTGATGATAGCCCGAACGTAAATTGATCTTAGAAAACATAGTGACCCTTCAAAATTGGTCGAATAAGTAGTCTATTCTTGGAAGTGGGTGCCTGTTCTTAATCGTTAGCTTGCTCAGCTGGCAGTAGTCGATACACATCCTCATCGTCCCATCCTTCTTCTTCACGAATAGAACAGGTGCTCCCCATGGAGACACACTGGGACAAATGAACCTACGGTCTAACAGTTCTTGAATTTGAGCCTTAAGCTCTGTAAGCTCCTTTGGTGCCATTCGGTAAGAAGCAATAGACACCGGAGCTGTACCAGGAGTCAACTCAATCCCAAACTCTACCTCACAGCTCGGAGGTAATCCCAGTAGCTCCTCAGGAAACACATCTAGAAAATCCCTTATAGTTTTGATGTCCTTAACCGAAGAGTCCCTAGAATCAGAAACACTGATGTAGGCCAAGAATGCCTCATATCCTTTCCATCCAACTTTTTCGCTACTAAAGCTGATATCACATTAGTTAGGTAGTCATGTCGGTCCTCAATCATCACTACCTCACTGTCTTTCCCGGTCCTCAAGACAACCCTTTTCACCGTACAATCCAGACTCACCTGGTGTTTAACCAGCCAATCCATTCCTAAAATTAGATCAAACTCCCCAAATGGAAGCTCCGTTAGATCGACCAGAAATATTGTCCCTTGGACCTCTAATGGAATACCTCTAAATAGCTTACTCAATCGAATAGACTGTCGCAGCGGACTTACAACAATTACCTTACTAGAAGCACTCTCAACAGAATACCCAAGGTTTCAGACATAGTACTAGCTACATATGAATGGGTAGAACCTATGTCTATCAATGCAAGGTAAGGTACATTTTAAATTAAGAACGTACCCGAAATGACGTCCAGAGCATCTCGATCCTCATGACGACGAGCAGCATAAACCAGTGCAGGCTGCCTCGCCTCAGTTGGCCTAGCACCTCTACCTGGTGCTCTCTGTCCTTGGCCCATGCCATTACCACCCCTGGCCTGACCTCGGCCCTTAGATGGCTGCAGAACTACTCTTGGTGGCTGCACATTTCCAATAATCGGAGCTTGCATCTGATCAATTCTCAATGGTCAATCTCGAACACAGTGCTCAGTGGACCTGCACCTCAAACATGCCCCAGTAGTCCTCCAACACTCGTCCGGATGGTGTCTACCACAATGACCACAAAGCGCCACCCTAGTAGGCACAACAGGAGGCCCAACTTTAACTGGCCCATCAGATCTGGCCTTTTTCTTAGGCCTCATCCCAGAACATAAGGGCTCTAATTCCCTCTTATTTTTTCCTTTCTCTTGGTTTTAGCGCTTAGCGCGCTTAACCTCCTCAGCAATCTTCGCCTTCTCAACTAGAACAGAGAAATCACGCTCCCTTTATAGAGCTATCAAAACTCGCAAGCTATCCCTGAGACCATCCTCAAACCGGATACAGCGCTCATACTCAGTTGCCACATACCTCAGCTCAACCTCAAGAACTCGGCCTCATACTCGGCCACTGAACGATCTTCTTGGGTGAGATTAAGGAACTCATACCTTTTGGTATCAATGTAGCTGGCACCCACATACTTACCCTGGAACTTAGTCTTAAAATAATCCCAAGTCAATCGGTCGGGCTGAATGCCCTCCTCAACCGTGAGCCACCATTGGTATGCCTCATCACGTAACAGAGAAACAGCCCCCTTAAGCTTCTACTCAGTAGTAAAATCTAAGTCGTCCATAATTCTCTCCATAGCCTTGATCGCTTTATTTCGTGATAGGTTTTAAATATTTATAATTAATCGTTCTTGAAACTAACTATTATCACGATGGAGGCAAGTGTACCTATCGAACAGTAGTATAGTTTTAGCAAGACCGGATTGTCGAACCCAAATGAACTAAAAGTACTAGTAATGACTGTCTTTTTATTATCTAGCCTAAGAATAAAGAGGTTTTTTTTTAATTAACTAATTATCTAAACTAAGAATGCACAGAGAATGGAATTGGGGAATTGCTTTTGAAAAAATCGATTGAATGAAGACAATACCTAAGGAAAAATCCACCTAGACTGTACTTGTTATTCTAGCTTTAAATCGGACGATTTATTCATTTAACTTGTTCCGTGGAGATCCCTAAGTTATGTTATTATCCCTATTCAAGACTAATAACGTCTAATCCTTAGATTGAATAACCGAGACTTTTCTCTAATTAACACTCTAGGGTTGCATTAACTCGATCTATGGATCCCCTTATTAGGTTTCACCCTAATCTGAAAAAATCTTGTCACCCTATGTCTAGGCACGCAATTAACTCCGCTTAATTATGATAAATGTACTCTTAGACAGGGTCTATTCCTCCTCTGAATAAAAGCTTATCTTGAATCAGTATTCTAGGATATCAAAACAAGAATTAAGAACACATAATTAAGAACAAGTTAAATATTTATCATACAATTCAGAAAATAATAGTAAGATTCGTCTTAGGTTTCATTCCACTTAGGTATTTAGGGGATTTAGTTCATAACTAAATAAGAAAACATCTCAGAATAATAAAGAATACAAAACATAAAGAAAACCTAAATCTCCTGAAGGGGAATTAGGGAGAGATCTTCAATCTTGATGATGAATCCGGCTTCTAAGATGAATCAATCGGCTTCTTTGGAGTAGTTCCTTACTCCCTATTCTATGTGTCCCTTTTCCTCCTCTTTTAGGGTGTATTTATAGGCTTTGGAATGCCTATGAGCCCTCAAAATTAGCCTTTTCCGAATTGGACTCAACTTGGGCTCGGCAGGGACACGCCCGTGTGACATGCCCGTGTGTAATTACTTCAGGCTGTGCTCAAGCCTGTTAGAATGGCACGGGCATGTGGGATGCCCGTGTGAGGAATTCTAGGCCGTGTTGAGTTCGTACTTTGACCCATTTTCTCCGTTTTTGGCCCGTTTCTCGTTCCTTTCGCTCTCTTATGCTCTCCTAAGTATAAAACATGAAATTAAAGCATTAGAAGTATCGAGTTCACCAATTCTTATGGAAAATCATCCATAAAATGCTTTAAACATGGGGTAAAAATATGTATAAATTACGTTTTATCAAATACCCCCACACTTAAGCATTTTCTTGTCCTCAAGCAAAATTCTCAACTCATAATCAAAATAAATTCTTCTCAACTTATAATTTCTATTGATAATATCTCAAATTAATCCATAAGTAATCATACATTGAGAATTCAACTAAAAGAACATAAAAGTTCTAAACATTCCAAGTTGAGCATTTTATTCATGCAAACATAGGTGTCTCCCCTCATTTAAGTAATTACCTTTGATTCAGAATATCATAGAGTTTTACATCCTCACTAAAGATTCACTCAAATCACTTGAGGTGTTTAAGGACAATAAATGAAGCACTCAATAGTCAATAATGAAAAGTCATTACCATAGGCTTGCATGAGAATCAAATCTCCACCACTATAATTTAAGATGATACATCAATCAAAAGGTCTTTAGAGGCTTGTAATGGGGCTTGGTTAGGGGGTATGGTCACAAGTTTAAAGAAATGGTTAGAATCGAGGTTGAATTGAAAAATTGCCTTACTAGAAAAAAAGTTAATCTTCACTTGCGTACAACAGAGCTTCTTCTCAGAATATGGAATTACTAATAAATATACATATTTTTTTTAAAACAAGTTAAATAACATAGACTAACTATTAAGAACAAAACATAGTTAAGCAATCCATTCAACTCAAATCTCAACAAAAATAGGGATTAATTTAGGGGATTTCAACAATAATGGGTTAAGGGTTAATATTAAGGGTAATACAAAGAATGGTTTGTTAGGCTCAAGGGGGTTTACTAGGGGTTAATCATGGAGGTAGGCTTTTCATGGCATGAGTGGGTTAATCCTAAGTGCCTTAATCATTTTGATATATCAAATCAAATGGTGTGGTCTCGACATGCATAATCAAGCAAGTTCTAGAATAACAGTTCAATACTGACGCACTCAAAGCAATAATAAAATTGAGCATGAAAGGATTAATAGATGCTCAAAAGGCTCAAAAATCTTACAAAAATTATGGCTTTCTGATGTTTAGACTCGTGAATTCCAATTCAAAGTAATACCTAGACTTGGGTAAACTACCTATAATTTTAAATTCTTAAAAATCAACTTATCATGTTTGATTATCTAATGTATTAATGTTTAAACAATCAATGCATAAATCCCTATGTTTTAATTCAAGATATATCAATCAAAATCATAAATCAATTAAAATTTTATCCTAAATATGATATGAGAGTTTTTCAGGAGAACAAGGTGATTATTCAGAGATTTTTCTGATAATGACATGAATGTCCCTCCCACACTTAAGATAGGTATTATAGAATATAAAAATTAGATAGGGAGAGAAGTGAAACTTCCTGTATGATGAATTCCTCGCACTAGAGTTTTGGAGAGTAATCAGTTTGAGAGTGGAGGAGGATATAAGTCCTGCGCCAAAAGAATATTATATCTAGTGGTAGTTATGGTCGTGGTCAATCAGGACATGGCAGTCGTGGAGAACCTTTCCCGGTGGAGTTTTAGTTCCTATGTGACGATGAGCTTAAGAGCTCTATATAACTGTGCTAAAATCAAGAACTTTTTAAGGGATATTAGGAAGAATAATTACTCAAAAAGAAATAACCAAAATTAATAATTAAAAATAAAATTTCTAAAATCTAATAAAAATAAAAAGTAGTTTCAATAAAAATTAAAAACATAAAATAATAAATAAATATTTTTAAACATCTTTATCGCTGGATGGTTCGCGAGGTAGGACTGGCGATGAGATGTGGAGGTGTTGAAAAATCTACTTTAGAGTAGCATCAATGTTGTCAAATCGTTGAAAACACTGCTGCTCGAATTAGGTGAGGCGCTTAGAGATGTCAGCATATGAAGCCGCCGCATGAACTGGACGAGAGGGTGGTGGTGGCTGAATCGGTAGGTCCTCGTGTTGTGGGGGGACATCATCAGGAATGTCCCCGTAGGCCTCCTTCTCGGTAGATTGGGTGACACAATACTGGGGAGGGTAGGTTCCTCGGCGCTTCTCGATCATCCTCGTGCTAAGCATGCTCGAGATACCTTTTGGGGACATCTGGCAGATGAGGGTGAGGGATGATTCTTGAGCCGCGGTGTTGAGGAGCCCGAAGTGTCACACCAGTCGAGTTACGTAGGGGCCAATGGAGATGGCCCCCTTTCGATGCCGCTCCGCCTGGTGCTAAATCGCAAGGGCAATGAAATAGGCAAGGTCGATGACGTGCCCTTGCGACATACACCATAAGAAGTAAGCGTCCTGAGTGTTGACGACGCCGGTGCTCTCTTGCGTCCCTGTAATCGTGTGGGCCAAAATGGCATGTAGGTACCTCAGGGATGGTGGGTAAACTGATGCCTTGGAGCGGCTAAGATTGTAGGAGGCTGCACCAGGGGCCAAAGTGTGCCAACACTTCGAGGGAGAAAAATGTATGTGGCGAGTTAGAGCATGTAGTTCATTTTCCTCCTTGAACTCCTCCGTATATAAGCCTAGTGCTGCACTGAACTCTGGGACGCTTAGCTGGTGGACTAACCCACCTAAGCGAAACTGGACCGTGCCGAAATCATCGTAATTTTTCATTACGGTCTGAAGATGGAACGTTGAGCATAGTTCCATCGTGAGCTCGAGATACGTCAGCTCGATAATCCCAAAGAACAACTCCCAAGGGTTAGTGGTTAGAGGGCCCGAATCGCATTAGCCATCTGAACTTGTTCTATGGTAGCCTAGTCGATGCAGTGGCCCGCAATTAAGGGTCGGGCCCGAAGTATTTGTAAAAGCTCTTCTTGGGGCCCTCGGGGAAACTGCAGGAGAGGGTGACGAATTTTTGTGGTTAGACTCGCGGAAGATGACGCTCTCTTCCTCTTCTTCGAGGCAGGTACGACGACCTTTTTACCACGTAAAGATGACATGGTACCTGCATTTAGAATCATCAAGTCATCTTGATGAGTGGTCAAAGTAAAAGGAATACAGTTTTCAAATAAAAAGCAGAATTTCAGGCACAACCAAACATAACTAATATAATAATTTTGTGACCTTATCATTGTATGAAAATGGGTGTAGTAATGGCATGTGTAGGACAAAAGAGTGAGGCTTTTCTAACAACATGATTAAAAAATACAAATTGAATGATAGACATTGGCATGGAAATATCATGAGAATGAGCATGGTAAAGTCATGGGTATGAGGTTTCCCTAATAACTTGATTTAACACGCAATGTATAATAACTAACCTAAGAGATACAAACTAAATGATAAAATAATGAGCAAAATGAAAAATAGTTCGAAAGCAATGAAGATTATGCTAATAATAAGCATTAGTAATAAGTAAAATAGAAGTGAAAAGAGTAAACAAACGCTAAGGGAGAGAGATTGAGCGTTAAAAATGAAGTTGGAGGCGGCGCACAGGGGTGGTAGGGAGGCCGTGTGGAGTTGCAACGGCTGGGGTTAGGGTTTTTGAATGGGGAAGAAAGTGAATAGTGTAGGATATTTATAGATTTTGGGGCACACGGCCATGGCACACGCTCGTGTTCCCCAATTTTAGCCCGTGTGATTCGTGAATTTCAATTTGGGCGCATCTGACATTTAGTACACATCCGTGTTCCTCGGGCGTGTGGGTTCACACGGCCGTGTCGCACGACCATGTCTAGCTTCGTTCGCTTCTCCCACACCCATATGTGCAAATCCCACGCTCGTGTTAGTTTAACAGGTTCGACCACAGGTGTTCCACACGGGCGTGTCAAACGCCTGTGTTGTTTTAATAGGTTAGCCCACGGTTCTTCCACACGGGCGTGTCGTACGCCCGTGTTGTTTTAACAGGATCGACCATGGCCATATCGCACAGCCGTAGCGTTTAATCGTAGCTTGTGTTGGGGAAATCTTTTACCCTATTTTCACACGGCCTTAAGCACGCCCGTGTGCTTGGCTGTGTCTCTGTGGAAACACCTGTATTTAAGATTTCTATTAGTAAGTTAGGAGTTAAATGCCAAAATTTAAAGAAATTAATATTATTAGTGCTCGGGTTGCCTCCCGAGAAGCGTTTATTTATAGTCTAAGCTCGACTTACCTCTCCAGTGAATGGTCATGGTGGTTTGAGGAGTTTATACTCCTCATTCCTGCTTTCAATCTCATCAAAATAAGGTTTTAATCGAGTGTTGTTTACCTTAAAAGTGTTGAACTTAGGATGACTCACCTTCACCGTATCAAATAGAAAAATACTGAGTACCATAAGAGGGATTTCCTCATTCGGTGTGGTAGTGACAATGTGGGGATCTGCTGCATCTAATAAGACCTTATCACCAACCTTAAGTTGATTTTGAGAGGTATCGAGCTCGTTTTGGCGTAGTTTCGGTTTGTCGAGTGTTCTTGGTTTGTGCGTCCGTCATTCATTGAGTTCCTCGATTCGTAATCTTTGATCTTCATGAATAGGTCCTCTACTAGTGCTTGAGAACGACTCATGTGCTTCCTTCAGACTCATTTTCTGCAAAGTAGGTTGCACCATATTGTTAGTTTTAGTAGAATGGTTTAAATGATCACCTTCAATTCCTGATGTGTTGCCAAAATTGCGAGCTTGAAGGGTGATTGTTTTGTCTCCCACCTGGAGTGTGAGTTCACCTGTGCCAACATCAATGATGGTTTTAGCAGTTGCTAAAAAGGGCCTTCCTAGAATTAAGGGAGTGTTGCTATCCTCTTCTATGTCTAGAACAATAAAGTCAACAGGAAATATAAATTTATCGATTTTAACTAGCACATCTTCAATAATACCTCTAGGGAATCTTATAGTTTCATCTGCTAATTGAATGCTCATCCTAGTCTGTTTGGGTTTCAACCTAGTTGCTTAAACATTTTATAAGGCATGACGTTGATACTAGCCCCTAGATCAACTAATGCATAATTAACATCTAAACTACCAATTAAGCAAGGAATAGTAAAGCTCCCTGGGTCTTTTAGTTTGTTGGGTAGTTTATTTTGGAGTATGGCCGAGCAAACTACGTTCAGCTCCACATGCAATGCCTCGTCCAACTTCTGCTTATTTGTTAAAAGTTCTTTTAAAAATTTCATTGTGTTTGGCATCTGCGATAGAGCTTCAATAAACGGTAAGTTAAAATGTAATTTTTTTAAGATTTTAAGGAATTTACCAAACTGTTCATCTAAGCGGTCTTTCCTTGTCACGTTGGCGTATGGCACACGAGGTTTATATTCGACAGTCACTAGTTTATTTGTATTTTGATCTACCTCACCTTGACCTTTGCTTACCACAGTTTCTTACCTCGATTCTGGTTCAAGCTCATCGACTCCTTTGTCATCTGGAATATTAATTGCGTTGAGTTGTTCCCTTGGGTTAGGTTCGGTATTACTTGGTAAACTACCTTGTGGTCGTTCGGAGATTAGTTTGGAAAGCTGGCCAATCTGAGTTTCGAGCCTTTGGATCGATGCTTGTTGATTTTTAAGTGCTGTCTCGGTGTTCTAAAAATGGGTTTCTGACACTGATATAAACTTTGAGAGCATCTCTTCAAGGTTAGGCTTCTTTTCCTGTTGGTAGGGTGGTTGTTGGTAGCCCGGAGGATGCTGTGGTCTTTGATTTCCTTGACCGCCCCACAAGAAATTGGGGTGGTTCCTCCAACCTGCATTATAAGTGTTACTATATGGATTGTTTTGAGGTCGAGGATTATTACCCATGTAGTTTAATTGCTCGTTATCCATGTTGTGGCCATAAGGTTGGTATTCCGAATGGTTTGTTCCACCTCCACTTGTTTTGTACTGCATTACTGGATGAACCTGTGAAGAATTAAGAAAACCATCAATCTTTTTATTTAAGAGTTCTACCTGATTAGAGAGCATGGTGACCGAATCGACTTGTAAACGCCGGCTATTTTCGTTGGCTTTGTCCTTATAACTTGCCACTGATAGTTATTCAGTGACACATCCTCTATAAACTCATAGGCATCTTTTGGTGTTTTATTGTTGATGGTCCCGCTAGCAGCTGCGTCAACCATTTGTCGAGTCGAAGGATTTAGACCATTGTGAAATGTTTCTACTTGGAGCAAAAGCGGTAACCCATGGTGGGGGCATATTCTCAAAAGGTCCTTGTATCCTTCCCATGCATTGTAGAGTGTTTCTAAATCCATCTGCACAAAAGAAGAGATATCATTACGTAATTTAGCCGTTTTAGCCGACGAAAAATATTTTAGTAAAAAGTTTTCTGTCATTTGTTCCCAAGTAGTAATTGACCCTCATGGTAACGAGTTCAACCACTATTTAACTTTGTTCCTCAATAAAAAGGGAAAGAACTGAAGACGTATGGCATCATCAGAAACGCCATTAATTTTAAATGTATCGCATAGCTCTAAGAAGTTGGCTAAATGAGCATTGGGATCCTCATCCTGCAAACCATCAAACTGAACAAATTGTTGTATCATTTGAATAGTGTTAGGTTTTAATTCAAAAGTATTTGTCGCTACAGTAGGTATAACTATGCTTGATTTAGTTCCTGTTAAAGAAGGTTTAGCATAATCATACATAGTGCGTGGAGTAGGATTTTGATTAACCGCAATTGTAGGAGGTAGCTAATTGCCTTGGTTTTCAGCCATCTCTTCGGTTGGGGGTTGAGTATTGTCTTCTTGCTCGTTCTTCGTGTATCTTAAGCTTCGCCTTATTTCTCTTTGGTTTCTACGAACTGTGCGATCGATTTCTTCGTCAAAAAGTAGTGGCCCTGACGGGTTTCTTCTAGTCATAAACTATAAAAACCTGCCAAAACAAGGAAAAAGTAAATAAGTAAGTAATAATAATAATAATATAAAATTAAATTGCAAGAAAAATAAATGGCTAAAGTAATAAAAATTCAGTGTTCCTAATACCTTAGTTCCCCGGCAACGGTGCCAAAAACTTGATCGCGTTATTTCGTGATAAGTTTTAAATATTTATAATTAATCATTCTTGAAACTAACTATTATCGCGATGTAGATAAGTGTACCTATCGAACAGTAGTATAGTTTTAGGAAGACCAGATTGTCGAACCCAAAGGAACTAAAAGTACTAGTAATGACTGTCTTTTTATTATCTATCTTAAGAATAAAAAGCTTTTTTTCTTAATTAACTAATTATCTAAACTAAGAATGCACAGAGAATGGAATTGGGGATCTGCTTTTGCAAAAATCGATTGAATGAAGACAATACCTAAGGAAAAATCCACCTAGACTGTACTTGTTATTCAGGCTCTAAATCGGACGATTTATTCATTTAACTTGTTCCATGGAGATCCCTAAGTTATGTTATTATCCCTATTCAAGACTAATAACGTCTAATCCCTAGATTGAATAACCGAGACTTTTCTCTAATTAACACTCTAGGGTTGCATTAACTCGATCTATGGATCCCCTTATTAGGTTTCACCCTAATCCAGAAAAATCTTGTCACCCTATGTCTAGGCGCGCAATCAACTCCGCTTAATTATGATAAATGTACTCTTAGACAGGGTCTATTCCTCCTCTGAATAAAAGCTTATCTTAAATCAGTATCTTGGGATATCAAAACAAGAATTAAGAACACATAATTAAGAACAAGTTAAATATTTATCATACAATTCAAAAAATAATAAAAATATTCATCTTAGGTTTCATTCCCCTTAGGTATTTAGGGGATTTAGTTCATAACTAAATAAGAAAACATCTCAGAATAATAAAGAATACAAAACATAAAGAAAAACCAAAACTCCTGAAAGGGAATTGAGGAGAGATCTTCAGTCTTGATGATGAATCCAGCTTCTGAGATGAATCAATCGGCTTCCTTGGCTATTCTGTGTGTCCCTTTTTCTCCTCTTCTAGGGTGTATTTATAGGCTTTGGAATGCCTATGAGCCCTCAAAATTAGCCTTTTCCGAATTGGACTCAACTTGGGCTCAGTAGGGACACGCCCGTGTGACACGCTTGTGTGTGATTACTTCAAGCTGTGCTCGAGCCTGTTAGAATGGCACGGACGTGTGGGATGCCTATGTGAGGAAGTCTAGGCCATGTTGAGTTCGTACTTTGGCCCATTTTCTCCGTTTTTGGCCTATTTCTCGTTCCTTTCGCTCTCCTATGCTCTCCTAAGTATAAAACCTGAAAGTAAAGCATTAGGAGCATCAAATTCACCAATTCTTATGGAAAATCATCCATAAAATGCTTTAAACATAGGGTAAATTTATGTATAAATTACGGTTTATCAGGCCTCCATCCAATACTCAGCTACGTTAGGGGTGACTCCAGCGACACCTCTAAATAACTTAGCCCTATTGGACTGGAGTCGTTCCTTAACTGACCCTCGGCCTCCAGATACAATGTTGGGCCAAGTGACCCTTTCCAAAATTTGTAGCGTGGCTTGGGACAGTGCATCGTCCCCAGCCACACGAACATAAAACCTAGTCTCTGTCACAGGTGATACCGGTGTCTCACTAGTATCCAAGTTCGGTATATCATCCATGGAAGAGGACTCAGCCTCTACCTCAGCCTCTAGTACGACACCCGCGGATACCTCGTGCACTCATTGTCTAATGGAATTTATCTGTATTACAAATTTTATGGATCAGTTACAGTTTCAATATTTATTAGTAGATGTTTTATATAGAGCAGTGTCAGAATGTTCAGAGTCGGTTGTCGTGAGTAGTAGTCTCACTACAGTTTTCAGTTTACACTACCTAGAGTATTCTCTGTATGGTATAATGCCTACAATTCTAAACAGAGTTTCAGAAAACTTATAGGATCGGCGCTGGAGACTCGATGTACCACTTACTTATTCCAAAAAAAATGCTTCAAAACATTTACAATTCATTTCTTTCAAACCAAGTTTAAAACCTAAATCCACAGCTGAGTTTTCAACCTAGCTCTGATACCACTAAATGTAGCACCCCAGACCCGGTCTAGTCGTTATGGCCGACTCTGTCAATGTTACATGATAGTGCCTTTGAAATCGTAATTGGCGAGTAAAAATCGTTCCAGTTACTTAGTCATTGTTATGAATACAACGCATCTCTTTTTCGCGGAAGCTCTAATAACAAACCGTTTAAGAGAAACTCGTAATTAATTTTTGAAAACCCTTGTTTAAAAGAAAAACCATTTGTTTTTAGTGAAAACAGAGTTTTGATGATGCTTATCGAAAATAAAACATCAACAGTATAAACCAAGTTAAAACCAGATAGTCCAAAAGTCCTAGAAATTACAAAGTAAAACCCAAATTAAAAGAGGAAGCAGGAAACTAAGAAAACTGCATAAATATAGTACATAATCATGGTAGTCACCACCAAGACCTCCGCTGCACCGATTCGCCTAATGTTGGGGATTACCTGAACAGATAAAATATAAAAGGGTGAGTTTTGCAACTCAATGTGTAATCCCCACAGAAAACGTGCACATAGCATATTATCAGAAATTTATCATGTATATACAGTTTAAGCCTGAATCCATTACAGAACCAGATACAAATTTAGGCCATAGCCCAGTTCAGATATAGAGTCAGAAATATGTTATGGCTTTAGCCCAATCAGATACAGAATGCATATCAGAATATCAGAATCCTTTCCACCAACCTCTACACGCTATCTCCGTCCAACCCTACGCACCATGTGGGGATATAATCAGCCCATCCATCCTTACATACCATACTATACCGAAGTGCGACACATAAACAGAATAATCAAGCTAAGCTACCAAATATCAGGTTTAAAAGCCTTTCAGAATACTTCTTCCAAATATCATTATCCCAACCCCGATGCAATGCAACATACAAAAATAACATGCTATTATGCAATATATCAGATCATACTCGATATAGAAATTAGATAGTCAGAATACTCAATGAAGGGTCTATGTAGCACTTACTGACCCTATGGTAGGTCCACAGTTGACTTGGGTGACCCATGCAACCTTACAGCTTATTCCAGAAAAATAGGCTCACATGCCCATGTGGTCTGCCCGTGTGGTTCACACACCCGTGTGGCCCACACGGCCCAAATTAGCCTCAGCCGTGTGGATCACACAGCCTGGCCCAAAATTTCACAAGCCCGTGTGGTTCACCCATGTGGGCAGACACGCCTGTGTAGCCTACACGGCCAAATAGGTCGAGCCCGTGTGTTACACACAGCATCGCTGGCCATCACACGGCCATGTCATCCACCCGTGTCTTACTCGCACAGCCTAGCTCATCAATCACACGCCAGTGTTCTGCCACACGGCCTACAACACAGGCAACCACACACCCGTGTGGCGTCGATAGATTCATTTTTTGGCTTTTGCCGATTCTCATTTTCTGTGTTTCCAGGTGCACACCTGGCATTGATTTGGAACTACAATGACCACGAGCACTCTAGAACATTCCGTCGCACAATCGGGGTTTCACCCACTTCGCACGTCACTTAAAGATCTCCAGTCCTTTGATTATCTCCCAACGCAAAGAAAGAATAGAAGTAATGGATTGTGAAAACTTAGCAGTAAGTAGGGGACGATTTTACGCAGGAAAAATAAGAACAAAATCGGCAGCAAAGGGAATTTAGGGAGAGAGAAAACGATAATAAAGCTTGGGAGAAAAATTAGTTTGGAAAAAATTCTGATCACTTTCCCCTAAACTCTCCTCAAAACTCTCACCACTAACCCACTACTCATATTTCCAGTAAAACTCAAACTCTCAGCCACCAAACCAAGCAAAAATAGTCTCTTTTGCCCACGTAGGGACTCGAACACAGAACCTCCAACAAACTGACACTCCACTTAACCTCTAGACCAGCAAGCCTATTCTGCCAGAATTTTACACACAAACAAATATAAGCCTATTAAACCAGACTGAGGCTTTATTCATAAAAAATACCAAAAATTTACCCAAGTTGTGGCTTGAACTTGGGACCTCTCACACACACCAGAACACTTAACCACTGAAGTAGACATATATTTGTGTCAATTATTTACAGAAACAATTTATCAAATTGTTGGGGCGTTACAACTAGAGTGTGTCTAGACTGTGTGTGACACAGGGCCTACCCCATAGGCATGTGATCCAGCTGTATGTCCACTACACCCTAATTAGGTAAAACAGAATGCCCAGTACAAAACACACAGGCAGAGACACAACCGTGTGTCTTAGCCGTATGAAGCATACGACCTTAGGACATGGGCGTGTGCCCAGGCCGTTTGAAGTCTGCACCTAATTTTTGGAATTTAATTGGCCACATGGCCTAAGCACACGGACGTGTGACTTGGCTGGTGTGTGACTTGGCCGTGTGACCTTTATTATGTTGATGACATCATAACCAGAGAGTTACATGGGCTACAGACATGGGCGTGTCCCAAGCCACACATGCGTGTGTCATCATTGTGACCCTCCAAAACAAGAAATTTTTTCAAGTGTTGTAAAAGTTTTTAAAGTTCTCGATTTAGTCCCAAACCACCCCTAATGTATGTTTTGGGCCTCGTGGGCCCATATAAGGGACGATATGCATGTGAATGAAAAGTTTTAAATTTGGACGAAAATTCATGTCTTGGTTTTGTGACAGCCCAAAATTGACCCTAGTCGGGATGTGGTTTCGAGACCACAAAACCGAGGCATAAAAATAATTTAAAATTTATTTTGATGCCTATGATATGTGTTAATTTGTGTGTGACATTTTTGATGTTTCGATTTAGTGTTATAAATGCGAATTTCACAAGAAAGGACCTAGTGGTGAACTTTGAAAGTATGATGGGGAAATGTGTGATGACTAGTTGCTCATGCATGCAAAAATAAGGATTTGCATGTCAAATTTCCCCCAACATGAAGTGGCGGCCATGGCAAGAGAGGATGGGCAAAACATGTCATGAAACATGTTTTGTTGGTGCATTAGGGAGAAATAATAAACAAAGGTGTATGGGTAAGAAAAGAATGAAAAAAAATGTGTGTGAGTGTGGTATTCCCCCCATTGCCGTGAGTTGTAGAGAAAGAAAGAAAAATTTTGTTCATCCTTTCTTTGAGCCAAAACTAAGGAAGAAGGAGGATTTTTGCTTCATGCCTGGTTTGGAAGAGATCTAGAAGGAGATTTGGCTAAGTTTGCATCAAGATTAAGGTATGTATGAGGTTGTGTTAGGAGTTTCATGCATGTTTTGGTTGCTAACTTGATGTGCATGTTAGCCATGGCTCAAATCTTTGTTATGCCATGGAAATGGTATTTGGCCAAAGTTGTTATGGTGATAAAGCCATTGCATGCTAAGTGTGAAGCTTGATGATGATGCATGCAATGATGGATTGTCTACTTTTGAGTAAGATTTTGAGTTTTCTTTTGTTTAATCATGATTGAAGTTGAAAAGGGCATGATTGTCATATTCGCCATGATGCATTCATGAGCATGGTTCATGCTTCTTGCATGTTAGTTAAAATTTGTGTTTTGGATGGCTATGGACACCTTGAAATTCGCCATGCTCATATATGTATATATATGTTTGCACATGATGTTTTGGTTATGAACTAAGTGATGAATATGGTTGTTTAAAGAAGAAGATGTTGAAGAATGATTGTGAAATTGCAAGCACATTCGCCTAGCACACATATGAGTGCTTGATGCTATATTATAAGTTTTGAGCTACAATATGCAAAGCATTAACTAGTAAAATGCATGCTGTTTTTGTGAGGTATTAAGTGCATAATTGGCCTCAACATGTACATGAATATTCGCCTTGGGTAGCCTATTGAAGGCCTTAGCTTTTCCATGATGCTCGAATAAATTGTATTGAATTGCTTGATGTAGTATAAAATGTGCATGACCATTGTGTATTCAAGCTAAAGAGTGGCCATATGACCATTTAAACTCCTTGTCATATTCGCCATAAGCTAGCACAATGAGGTTTTAATAAATTGAATTTGTTTGAATTAGCTCAAGAGCTAAGAGGGCCACAATTGGACAAGGGAAGGAAAAGTGATCGAATAGCCGTAAAAGCCATTCGACAACATCCGAGGTAAGTCCTCAAGAAGTGACCTTAATTGAATTATGGGGAATGAAATATGGATGTATTGATTATTGATTTATGTGTGTATGAGCATTCGAATGATACCCGGGCTAAGTCCCGAAGGCGATCATGCTAATGATTATAATTGTGTTTGAGCCTTAGTAACGAAAATGAAATATGTATGTCCAATGATTATTGATGTATGTGTGCATGAGAAATTGAATGATATCCGGGCTAAGCCCCAAAGACAATTATGCTGAAAATTATATCCGGGTTAAGACCCGAAGGCAATTGTGCTAGTAGCTATATCCGGCTAAGACCAAGGCATTCGTGCGCTTGTTAAATCCAAGCTAAGACCAAGGCATTTGTGCAAATCGTGATATCCGGGTTAAGTCCCGTAAGGCCTTGGTGCGGGTTACCATAACCGGGCTATGTCCCAAAGGCGATTGAACGAGTAGCGACATCCGGTTAAACTCCGAAGGTATGTGATTTGAAAATTATAAGCTTGCTGGAAAATTTCAGCAAATGCACTTGTGAAATTTCCCAATGACAAGGTAAGTGCGGTGTGTGCTTCGTGCGCTAGGAGTAAGAGCGTATGAATATCCGCTCCTATGATGGAACGAGTTATCGGCCTTAATGAAGCCGTTATTTGTGTATGAACATAAGAGTTGGGATGGTGAAGTAAGTATGATTATGTGAATGTGCATTGATGAAATGATGCATTTGGTTATGTGAATGTATTGCTTTAATTAAAGCTGATTATATTCCTTGAGACTTACTAAGCATAAAATGCTTACCCGCTGCTTTGGCTCTCGTGTTATAGATTTCGCTCGATAGCAATCGGATTCGGGATCAATAAAGTCGAAGTCATCCACACTATCAACGCCTCTATTTTGGTATAAATTTTGGTTGAACTTTGAAATGGCATGTATAGGACTACCCCTTGTTGGTTTAAAAATATGGTGATGTATATGTATACGGCCATGCGAAAATGGCTCGTAAAAGGAAGCATGAACTTAGACTATTTGTGGTCCTGTATGTATATATATGGTGTCATGATGTGATTATGGATTGTAAATGGGAGTGTTGGTCACATGATCAGCCATTGGTATGGTTAAAATGATCATATATGAACCTATGTATGGCAAGACTAGTTGGTTGATGGAGACTACAAAAATAGGTAAGACCTACCTTAAAACAGATGCTGCCAGCTGCAGTGACGTGAATGTGAAAAATCACCAAAATTTGTAGGAATGGTATTAAATAGTGAATAAGCTATGTAAATGAACCTTGATGAGTCTATTTTCATATGGAAGAAACGAAATGGTCATAGGAGTTACATGTTAAGAGATATCAAAGCTATTGTGAGACAGGGCCAGAACGGTTTCTGGGTCCCCTGTTGCAACTTTAAAAATTTACTATAAATTATCCAGAAAGAATTAGGAGTCATGCCTTATATGTACAGATTCAATTTTGAGTCTAGTTTCATTAGAAATAAACGACACCAGTATTAAAGCCCTGTACAGAGAGATATTCAAGTTATACCGCGCGAAGGTCAGAGCAGTCGATCCCTGTAACATGGGTGACTTTAACTAATAAACTGTACCAATTGGCCCGACCAAAAATTCTATAAATAAATCCATGGATGGATATATGAGTCTAAATTCAGGGAAAATTTACGAAACCAGTTTCCGAGTTTTGAAACTCGAGATATGATTTTTAAGGCGACGGTGACGCAGTCTTCCAGCCTGACTGGAAATGTCAAATTGGTGGGCAAAACATGTGAACTTGGCTTGTTAACCCCTCGTGTCCGACACCGGCGATGGTCTCGGGTTCGGGGTGTTACAGGTTTTGTATGACTGTGTGAGTTTATGTCCAGTAACGTCTCGTATCCTGTTCCGGTGTTGAATACAGGTAAGGGGTATTACATATGTCGTGTCTGTATCCTAACATGGTGGGTTATCTGTAATGCTGAAAATTAAAGGGGTGAGCTTAAGAAGCTCAATGTGAGTCTGATCACATGTAAACCAGTGCAAAACAGTAAACAAGCATACAAAATAATAGTTTTCAGAATAAACGCAACCATATGGCAAAAAAAAAGCTGACAATTCATTTGAGCAGACATGTGAATGTCAATGCAATGCAAGAATAATAGGAAAGATCCTACCCATACTCTGGTACACTCCACAGTAAGATTTCTCCTCAGAACTCGTCCATCTGATAACACTCCAGTTTGTGGACAAACCATCAATATTTGTAGATAAACTGCCAATAATAAAAATTATGGATGAACCACCAATATTTTCAGTTAAAAAGTTTACAGACAAGTTGTTAGTAATTTGTGGATGAACCACCAATGTTGTAGATTATTAAACTGTCAGTACTTTCTCCTTTCAATCGTCTCACCCCATACAATATAGTATGACATGCTTGTAGCAGTATCATGTAGAAACAGTAGACATGCTTGACATGTATTTAGTTCAATAGTAGTAGTAGACATGCTAAACATGTATTAATTTTAACAGTAGCCATAATAACAATATCATTATATCAGAATTACGGTGGCAGTAGGCATGTAATATTCACAAATAATACAATATATAGGATCGATTCTGTCATTAAATCATAGATCCTTACATAATCATAATATTAAGGACTCAAATGAATGAATAAAAATTCTAAAAAAAGAACATTTTAGGAATCATATAAGGACTAAATTGAACAATTCACAAATTTCTAGGCAACATTGTAAAACAGAGGTTACATAGTCATATGGCCAGGACATGTGAAAGGTTTGAAGTTTTGTGGAAGGGGTACACGACCATGTGGCCAAACTGTATAATAGCTTGATGTCGTGTGAAAATTGATAAGTTACCCTGCATAAGAGACACGATCATGTGACAAGCCTTGTAACAGGCTGAGGTCATGTGGTTCACGAAGTTTCTAAAATCTATAGGTCTGCATGGTCGTGTGGTCCACTCGTGTGGTCCACACACCCATGTAGGAGACCATGTGTACCTAAACCTACACACGGTTTGCACTATTGACTTGGTAAAGAACACACGCCTTTCACTGTGTGTCCGATTGATGTTCCTCACGTTCTATTGTGGCCGATTCACCTAAATCCGGGCCTTCAAATGACATTTACACCGTAATTAATGGTTGGTTTCAAGATTGGGCAAGATAGTCAAAAGATTTGGCAAAAACCATAAAAGGTTAATTAATTAAACAAAAGATTAACACTGGATAGTAATATTAAGGAAATACAGGATCAAATAATTGGAAATTGGCGTACTTACTGTTTCTTGGCAAAGATATAGATGCTATTGACAATAATTGCAAAATTGATAAAAACAATTCAACGGGACAATTTGATTTGGGAAGGCAAAATAATTATCAACACTTAGGATAAAATGGAGCAAAGAAAATAAAAAGAGAAGAAATAGAAAGATGAAAAGAAATTTTACTAGTATTTGAAAAGTGACGAACCTAATCCAAATGAGAAAAATAGGGTTAAATAGTTAGGGTTTGAAACCCTAGGGGCGGCAATGGTAAATATCCCAAAACGTTGGTTAGAAAAATAAAAGGATTGCATTTGGGGAAGGTGTGACTCAGACCTAGGGTTTCTTTAGGGAGGGTACTTAACTCTTAACCATTAGGCTTGATGCCATTTCTTGTTAAGTCTCAACTCCTTACTGTATATATATTATGTGTGACTTTTACCATAGGTTGTTGAAAAGAAAAGGAAAAGAAATGGGAAGAAGAGAGCTTGAACTTGGGTCTCTAGGGATGACTATCTTTGATTCTTCACTGCAACAAAATAACCTTAACATGACATTTTTGGGCCTACATTTTCCTAAGGTTGTTGAACTACGTCATTTTAGACTTTCCCCTTCTTAGACAACTAAACTATTTTCCCATTTGCCACTAATTCATTTCTAATTTCCCTCAAAATCAAATCCCTAAAACTAACCATCTACCCTATTCGACCATTTCCACTTTTCCCCAAAATCAAATCCCTAATAGGAAAGCATTAGTCCCTTCTTTGCAATGAGGATCTATTTTATGATTTTTATTATTTGAATGAGGATCGACAATGGATGTTGCTTAATTCTCGGTAATGTCAGCTCTTGCATGTTTGAATTGTAACTTGCTACAACCATAAGCCACACTCCCTTCTCTGCCATTTCCACTTTCTCTCTTCTGCTTTTTTATCTTTTCATTCTTTTCCCCTTATATCGTATAAAAAAATCATAATCATCAATAATTGTTAGCTCAGGAGCTCAAACAATTGATTTCACAAAGACGGTTGATTAGTAGGTATAATCATTTTTTAAGTTTCGCTTATATTTTAAATTTTTTATCGATAAACGACAATCTTGAAATGTGATTTTGAGCTTTTCTTTCTTTCTTTTTTTCGAGTTAGAGATAGATTTGCATATATTCTTCCTTTGGATCAACAATCTGGAATTTGTAGAAGAGGAAGGCATTTGTTATGATTAGATTTCTAGCTAAATTTTGGCATTGGATTGAAGTTGATATTTTGTGAATAGTTTGTATGTAATTATTGGCACCTCTATCAAAGTTGATATTATTAAATAAAAAGGTGAATTATTCTTTGCGTAAATGGTAATTCCTCAAGTGACCTAGGCTATCTTCTTTTTTTACATGAGTCTTCTTGCTTCAAAATTTAGTAACTCCTTTTTTCTCTTCTTTTTTTTTTTTCATTTTTCATGCCTTTTTAGTTGTTTATGCCATTGTTTTCCATTTTTTCAAATCTCAAATTTGAGATTTTACAGTTTCAAAGTTTAATTTTACATGCCATTTTCATGCTCTTTTGCTTTCTTTTATCTATATTTTCATTCCATTTACTTTTTTTATATCGTCAGTTTTATATTTTTCATGCCATTTGCACATGGACATTGTTGTTCGGTTTAAACCTAAAGCATAGTTGTTTTACACTTAATAAGATTTCAATCCCAAGGTTTTATAAATACTAATATCCTTCATCTCCCTTATCTGTTTTCCTATTGTACTGAGAGTTTATCATTAGTTTTTTCTTTTTTGATTCTTATCTACCAGTCGACTTCGAGTTATTGCTGAATTGAGGCTTAGAGATCTCTTTCATTCAGCTAATATAGTATCAAGGTGATTTATTCATTCTGCATATGAATATTCCATGTATTTGAAATCATATAATGAAGTATTTATTTTGTCATGCAGCATAGTGCTACTAAAAATGAATTGAACATCAAGTTTTATTATAATAGGATATTTTAGTGAAACATAGTCTTTGAACAAAGCAGTGGATATTTTCCTTCTGGACATATGAAGCATAGTTCTCTGTGAATCTTCAATTTTTTCTTTAAAAACAAATCAACTGCAGTATAGATGTTGAATCTATTTTGTATGTGCACATGCATGTGCATATGTGCATGTGTACATTCTTTTTCATGTTCTTTTGATTTGTTGAAAATATTTTAAATGGATTGTGGTGATTTTAGCATAGAATTTGCTCGTGATGATAAGTTTTCGGCACATTAAAATCTTCAATTATACTACGGTGAGATTTTGAGTTTCTAGCACCTTTGAGAATTGGTTTCAGTTGCCATTATTGTTGCTCACAGTTGATAAGACTATGACATACTGTTGTGCACCCATATGCTGCCTAGACTTGAGGAGTCAGAGAGGGTGTGTCTAACATGGGTATGGTAAAAATTGTAAAGTTTTTCCAAATATTTGGAAGATCATGCCCCATATCCATCTTCAAATATGTGTGTATCCAACATGGTTAATTGAGAGGATTTGAGAAGTCCATGTAACAGTTGCTCCCATTTGTTGTAGTCATTGCCTCTAGTATTGATTTGTAACAGTCGCAACAAGTATTATCCTTTTCCTTTTATTTTTTATCTGGAATTTATGTAAACCTTTAAGTATTTTTATTCAGAACCGGCGGTGGCCATTGGATTTGTGTTCCAACACTTCTAATGTTGCCTATTCTTCATAGATCTAAATCTACTATGTTATTGTTGGTTGCTACGAAAGAAATTATTGATTTTATAAATTAGGTAAAAAATTTCCCTCATGTTTGGCATTCGTTTTTCCGTTTAAACTTGTGATTGTTACCTGCTTTTGACTTATCTTTCAGTATGACCTAAGAGCAAGTTCCTGCACCTTCTAGCCCCAAAAATAATGAAGTTGTTTCCATCACCAATAGGGATCAAAAGCTATGTTGTGTTTTTACAAGGATAGGGATTATTAAATGCTATGATTGAATGTTATTTTAGGTAGATTATTTAAACTAGATGTCATTTATTTATTCTAAGGTTAATTTCCTTTTTTATAATTTATAAAATACAACGAATTTTGGTGCCATTAAATAAAAACTAGAATATTACTCTCCATCTATAAAATTTCTCATTTATGTTTGATTAGATAGAAGGAATAATTAGTTTCCTAGATTTCAATTATTCTTTTCCTTTCTTCATCATCCTATTTCTTTTAAGATACATCATCATATTATTATGGTTAAAATATACTTTAGGTCCTTGTAGTCTTCAGCCATTGTCTACTTTTATTTTAAGAAACTCAATCCATCTACTTTCCAAATTTAAAAATAAAAGTCTAATTGTTAACACTGTTAAAATTCTCCTATTAAATTCAATTTCATTACAACATCATTTTTCTTATTGCATGACTACCAAAATGAGTATCTGCGTATTTCAAACCGTCAAACCAATGAATTTAGCAGAAGAAGTTTAATGAGGTAAACCATTGAAACTAATAATTTTGAAATATGAAACGTGGAGGAACTAAATTCCAAATCTATAAAAAGTATAAGCATTTGTAACAGAATTTAATCTAAATGTTGAAATAGAGGGTTACAATAACAGTCTCATCCCATATGGAAAAAATAACTCCACTTTATCCATTACAAAGTTGCATTAGATGGGTCTATCCCAACCTTTCTAAGGTTGCCTTAGACGGATCTATCCCAACCTTTTTAAGGTTGACTTAGACGAGTCTATTCCAACCCTTTTAAGGTTGACTTAGATAGGTCTATCCCAACCCTTTTAAGGTCACCTTTGAGTGGGACATGAGCCAACTCTTTAAAAGTCGGCATATGAATTCTGGTGCCATTAAATAAAAATTGGAACATTAGTCTCCATCTACAAAATTTCTCATTTATGTTTGATCACATAGAGGGAAATAATCATTTTCCTAGATTTCAATTTTTTTTCCTTTCTTCATCATCCTATTTCTTTTAAGATACATCAGCATATTATTATGGTTAAAATATACTTCAGGTTCTTGTACTCTTCAACCATTGTCTACTTTTATTTTAAGGAATTCGATCCATCTACTTTCCAAATTTTAAAAATATAAGTCTAATTGTTAACACTGTTAAAATTTTCCTATTAAATTTAGTTTCATTGAAACATTATTTTTCTTATTACATGACTACCCAAGTGAGTATTTGCGTATTTCAAACTGCCAAACCAATGAATTTAGTGGAAGAAGGTTAACGAGGTAAACTATTGAAACATAATTTTGAAATATGAAACGTAGAGGAACTAAATTCCAAATCTATAAAAAAAAGTATAAGGAATTGTAACAGAATTTAATCTAAATGTTGAAATAGAGGGTTACAATAACATTCTCATCCCATATGGCAAAAATAACTCCACTTTTTCCATTACAAAGTCGCCTTAAATGAGTCTATCCCAACCTTTTTAAGGGTACCTTAGACGAGTCTATCCCAACCTTTTTAAGTTTGCCTTAGACAAGTCTATCCTAACCTTTTTAAGGTCGCCTTTGACTGGTGCATGAGCTAACTCTTTAAAATTCAGCATATGAATGCTTTATTCTAGCCTTTTTTTTTCGTCTATTTCCTTTTATGCCAACCTTTTTTAAAGGTTCGCCTTGACTAGGTTTGCCAACCCTTCAATAAAGGTTGACTTATGTTGAATTATGTTGATGTTTTTTTCAAAAGCGTCACGTCACCTATGCCAACTGCACTAAAGACGACATTTTTGGAAGCGCCGGGAGAAACATCGGGACGACCTATGCCAACCTTTTTTACGTTGTCCTAAGTAAAAAAAAAAGTGTCGCGATAGGCCTGTTTTGTTGTAGTGCTTGTTTATCGATTTCAATTTACCCTTATACATTGGGACATGGCAATAATATATTTCAACATTTTTATTTGTTTATTTAATTTTCCACGAGTATAATTGTAACACCCCTCACCTGAGTCTGAGGCCAGGACTGAGCATGAGGCTTCACCTGACCTAAACTCATGCATACGATCATTTTCAAATTATAAAAACTAAATCAAATTTAAAATTTTTCGGTCTTAATCTAAAAATTCTCAATATGGGCCTACATGGCCCAAATCATCCTTGGGAAACTATCTGGGATTAAACTGAACATCTTTAAAAACTTTGAAAAGACTGTAACTTGAGATAGAGGCACATGCCCATGTGGAAAGATGACACGCCCATGTGGCCATTTTGACTTGGTCGTGCTGAAGGCCCGTGTGGTTCACACGGCCTAAGCACAAGGGGAAATGTTCGTGCCCCGAGCCCGTGTGAATTAAATTCAAAATTTGAACCTACAGGGGTTTTTAGACGGCCGAGCACACACCCATGTCCCTCACACTGCCATAAGACACCCGTGTTGCAACCCGTGTGTAAAAACCTTGACATTCATTTTCTGACGTCAGCAACCAATTTGAGGCACACGGCCAAGGCACATGCCCGTGTCCAAAGGTCGTATCCTCCACACGGCTGATACACATGGCCGTGTCTCTGCCCGTGCATTTACTACCATGCATACTGACTTACAAATTTGAGGTACAGGGGACACACAGTCGAATAACACGTCTATGGGGCTAACCGTGTGTCACACACGGCCTAGGCACACGCCCGTGTGTCTAGCCATGTGGACAAAAATAGGCTATCTACCAAGCCTTTTTGCCACCCTTACTTACAGTTACCTATAAAGCAATACATACCACCAATTCATACGGCAACACAAAGACAATTCAACCACAATAATACAACCATATTACACTTTGACAATCTATCAAAAACTTGATTAGTCATGTGATTACTCATCTATGAAATCATCATCATTTGCACTTGTCAATAACCAATATTAGCCACCATCCATGGCATTATACAAAATGACTTAAGAGCTATGACAAGCCACTCTTTTGGCCCAAAACAATGTGACTATTACAAAAAGACTAGCTCCTATACATGCCATAATCAAAATGATAAAACTAGCTATACCGATTGCTTCAGGGACAGTGTGAATGGCTTATTTGATGTAAGGTGATGATCCACGAGCTACTTTGGCGGCACTATAAGAAAATGGAAAAGAAAAGAGATAAGCATAAAGCTTAGTAAGTCGCATGCAATAATGAGTAACTATAAGCTACCATAAGGGATCATACTGCCAACATATCTCGATTTTGCTCATGAAAGTAAGGATTCATAAACACTACTTGCTCATATTTATTTCTCACCAATCATACAACATTGGTTTGAATTCACATCTCATAATTCATGTAAAATACACAAGTAGTCATATGCATAGCTTACTCACTTTCCTCCTTTACTAAACATACAACATAAATGAAGCTCGAATGTCGTAATTCGCATTTAGGTTCTTGTACCACTCACCACATGCTCATAAGTTCTCTCATTTTGATATAAAATATAAATCTCCCGTTGAACCATTCGAAATACTACAGGATATTCAATAGCCCAAAACATGGGATAAAATGCCGACGCCATGTCCCGGACATGGTCTTACATTGGCTAGCACATCAAAGTCGATGCCATGTCCCAAACAGGTCTTACACTAACTTTCATACATCGAGGCCGATGCCATGTCCCAAACAAGTCTTACACTGGCTCTCATCTATCGGTGTCGATGTCATGTCCCAAACAGGTCTTGCACTGACAGTCAACAAGCTGATGCCATGTCCCAAACAGGTCTTGCACGACACTCAACAAGCTGATGCCATGTCCCAAATAGGTTTTACACTAGCTTGTATATCTCGAGGCTGATGCATGTCCCAGACATGTCTTACACTAGTTCTCGTCTCAATGTCTATGCATATCCCAGACATGTCTTACACTGACTCTCATAATGTGGCCGATGCATGTCCCAGACATGTCTTACACTAGCACACATATCACCCAATATCATGGCATGAATATTCAAATCTATTCCTAATGTTCAATTGGGAATTAATTTGTCAACATGCATACTCAAATTCGTAATCAAAACAATTTATGCATTATCAATTCAATTACACATCATAACAATATAGTTGCATTATTAACATATAACTTACCTCGGATTACAAAATGTAGGTAATTAGACGATTTACGCTACTTGCTTGGCCTTCCCCCGATCCAAGTTCGAGTTTCGTGTTTCTTGATTTAAAATAATCAAAATTTACTAATTTAACCTCTAAATAAATTTAAGCAATAATAAATTCACATTTTTGGCAAAATAACCATTTTGTCCTTAGACTTTCACAAAATGACCATTTTACCCCAATGATTGAAAATAGATTTTTATCGAATTTCTTCAAATTTTACGCCTACCCGACCCCCTTTTTTACTCTTATAGTGACCCAAAATTCCCATTGTTTCACAACATTACTATCCATTTTACAAACTTGACTAAATGGTCCTATTAAGGTTTTCATGAGAAGTCCTTTCACAAAAGTTGGTTACTACACAACTAAGATTCATTTTCTTCCATAAAAACTCAACAAACATCATAAATCCTTTCATGGAAAATCCCTAGACGATCAACCATTTTGCAAAATGGTCCCCGCATTAGCTAGCTCACGCCATAAGGGTTCCAAAAGTAGCAAAATTATCAAAAATAAGCATCTAAATCACTTACTTGAGAGAGATATAAGTTGTTGAAATTTCAAGCTTCCAAAACCCTTAGAATGGCTGAAAATTTTGGTGGAGAAAGGAAGAATGAAAAAGATGAAGGCTAGTTTCTAAGGTATTATTTTATCATACATTAAGTCACCAACTCCTTTAACCATTTGATTTTCTTGTCCCCTATGGCCGGCCATCAGCTTTTAAAGGGTCTAATTACACTTTAAAGACCCCCATTTTTGGTTCTCTAGCTATGTGGTACATCTATCAAGTAAAATAGAACTTTTACCTCTTATGTGATTTAGTCTTTTTTCGAAATTAAGTTCACAAACACTAAAATTACCTCACCAAATTTTTCATGCACTAATATAATCATGCTATAACACCAAAATAATAATAAAAATAATTTCTTGACTTCGGATTTGTGGTCCCGAAACCACTGTTCCGACTATGCCCAAAATCTAGTTGTTACAATTCTCCCCTCTTAGGGATTTTCATCCCCGAAAATCTTACCGGTGAATAGATTCGGGTATTGATCTCTCATTGTCTCCTCAAGTTTCCATATGGCTTCCTCGACTCCATGTGTAACACCCCGTACCCGAGTCCGTTACCGGAATCGAACACAAGGTGCACACAGACTTAACTATTTTCACAGTCCATTTAGAATTTTCCAGACAAGCTGGTTACTGCATCACTGTCGCCTTAAAAATCATATCATGAATTTCAAAGCTCGAAAATTAGTTTCGTAATTTTTCCCTGAAACTAGACTCATATGTCCATCTACAGATTTTTTTCTAAAATTTTTGGTCGAGCTAATTAGTACAGTTTATTAGTTAAAGTCTCCCCTATTCCAGGGTTCGACTACACTGACCTTCGTGCTTTACGAATTGAATATCTCCTTGTACAGGGCTTTAATACTGATGCCGTTTGTTTCTATAGAAACTAGACTCGGAGAGGAATCTATACATATATGGCATGACTCCTAATTATCTCTGGTTAATTTACAATGAATTTCCAAAGTCGGAACAGGGAATCCAGAAACCGTTCTGGCCCTGTTTCACGAGAACTTTAATATCTCTTAACATATAACTCATATGACCGTTTCGTTTCTTCCATATGAAAGTAGATTCATTTACATAATTTATTCACTATTTAATTCCATTCCTACAAATTTTAATGATTTTTCAAATCCACACCACTCGCTGCTGCCAAGATTTGTTTTCAAGGTAAACTTTACCTATCTCATGGTTTCCATGGACCAGCTAGAGTTTTGTCATACATAGGTCCACATATAATCATATTTAGCCATTCCAATGGCTGATCATTTGCCCAACACTTCCATTCAGTCCATAATCACATCATGAAACCATACATATATATATACATAAACACAAATGGTCTAATGCCATACTCCACTTTTACGAGCCATTTTCGCATGGCTGTACACACGTACATCACAAAACGTACTTGAAAAAAAACAGCAAAGGGTAGTCCTATACATGCCATATCCGAGTTCAACTAAAGAGTACCAAAGGGTTTTGATAGTGTGGATTACTTGACTTCGATGATCCTGAATCCGATAGCTAACGAGCAAAATCTATAAAACAGAGAAAAGAGAAACGGAGTAAGCAATTTATGCTTAGTAAGTTTGAGCAAGGAATTCCAAGACAACAAAAGCATGGCATTCATATAGCTAAACGGATAATTTCATATGCACACAACCTCAATATCATACTTACTTCACATTGCCACCCTTATATTCATACACAAAAGATCAACTTAGCCAAAGGCCGCTAGCTCGTCTATCAACTGAGCGAATTCTTACTTGTAAGGGCTCACTAATTCACGCACATATGAACATACCTCATTGCTGGAATTTTTGCAAGCGCATCAACTGAAATTTTTGCAGCAAGATTGCTCATTTCCGAATGACGTACCTTCGGAATCTAACCGGATATAACCACAAGCACAATTGCCTTCGGGTCTTAACCCGGATTTGGTAACTTGCACAAATGCATTCGGGTCTTAGCCCAGATATAACAACTCGCACGAATGCCTTCGGGTCTTAGCCCGGATTTAACAACTCGCACGAATGCCTTCGGGTCTTAGCCCGGATATAATCACTAGCATAAATGCCTTCGGGACTTAGCCCGGGTTTCATTCAATTGCTCATGTACACATATATCAATAATCACGACACATCCATATTTCATTTTCGTTACTAAGGCTCAAACACAAAATATTTATCAAACCTTTACAATTTCGGCTCAATAGCCACACACAAGGAGCATGATTTCAATATAATTCAAGTAGGGTCATTACTCGAAGACTTACCTCGGACGTGGTCGAGCGATTTCGACGGCTACTCGACTACTTTTTCCTTTCCTTTATTGCATTTAGCTCCCCTTTGCTCTTGAGCTTAATTCACACAAATTTAACTTATTAAAGTCTTATTATGATAGTTTATGGCCAAATATGACAAGGAGTTTAAATGGTCATATGGCCATCCTTTAGCTCAAATACACAATGGTCATGCTCATTTTTAATCGCAACAAGAAATTCAATACAATTCATTCAAACATCAAAGTGAAGCTCAAGGTACTTAGCCCTTATAAACATTAGACATTAGAGTCACATGTGTACGAAATCACGAATCGAATTCAACACATTAGTTAGTACTCTCCTTAGCCAAATTTTCCAAGCCAAGAATAGGCATCAATATGCTTGCCTCTAACCGAATGCATGCACACCAACTCCTCTCATATGGACGAATATGCATGTCCATGTTGAGGCCAATTATACACTTAATACCACACAAAAACAGCATAAATTTTACTAACTAACGCATTACATATTGTAGCTCAATACACATCTTTCATTTACTTCATAACTGAAACATCATCATAAGCAAATATACACCTTGAAATAGTATATATGTCATACCAATACATCATGTGCAAACATATATTCATGTAGGTGCAAGGGCCGAACCTCAAGTTGCTTATATCCAAATATAAACACATATCCAAAGCTCAAATCATACCTACCATGCAACATGCATGAATCATACTTATGGATATACCATGGCGAATACACCACAACACCATACCGCTTTCATTTTGGTCATGGTTAAACAAAGAACTTAGTATCTCATTCAAAATGCTAAAAGAAAATCTAAGAGTCCTCAATCCCCATCACATGTATCATTATCAAGCTTGATATTTAGCATGCAATGGCATTAACACCACATCCACTTTGGCGAATATCATTCCCATGACATAGCAAAGATTTGAACCATGGGCTAATAAGAACATTAAGCTAGCAACTAAAAACATGCATGAATCTCATGGCACAACCTCAAACATACCTTAATCTTGATGCAAGTATAGCCAAGCCTCCTCCTAATCCTCTCCCAAACCAAGCATGAAGCAAACTTCCTTTCTTCTTCATTAGCATTTTCGGCCAAAAAGAGAGTGAAATGGATGAACAATTTTTTTTGTTTTTCCTTCTTACCTACACGACAATGGGGAGGGGGAGAAGCCTTCCCACACACATTTTTTTTTTCTCCATACTCCTTATTTTATTTATTCCAACATAACCCACTTACCAAACATGTTTCATGACATGTTTTGCCCATAATTCCTTGTCATGGCCAGCCACTAGCTATTGGGGGGGGAATTTGACATGCAAGTCCATTGTTTTGCATGCATGCTTTAATTAGTCATCACACATTTCCCCATCATACTTTCAAAGTTTACTACTAGGTCCTTTCTAGTGAAATTCGCATTTATAACTCTAAATCAAAACATCAAAAATGTTACACATGAGTTAACACACATTATAGGCAATAAAATAAATATTAAATTATTTTTATGCCTCAGTTTTGTGGTCCCGAAACCACATTCCGACTAGGGTCAATTTTGGGCTGTCACACCATGTCTATGCCACAAAACTTTAACAAGTGCTATACTCTTATTCCTCAATTATTTAACCTTCTGAGCCAAAATCTTAACCGGCTCTTCATCATAAGTCATATTCGACTGAATCTCAACCTTAGTTGGCATGATCAAATGCGAAGGATCCTATAACACCCCTAGCCAGTATCCGTCACTGGACTAGGGTTACGAGGCATTACCAACCAAAACACAACTCAGAATAATCTTTCAATATATAATATGTACAAAAATTATTATAACTCAGTCATTTTCTTTTTGTTTTTTCTTTTAGAATACACAATAATAATAACTAGTAGCTCAAACATATAAATCACATTTATACAGGTGAATAATCTATTCAACTAAAACCAAATATGCTTTACTATTTATAATACATAAACAATTCATACTTTTAAGTTTTACCAAGTCAATGTTATTCATTAAACTACTTATTCGACCAACTAAAATAAATCTTTTTATAATATAAATATATATACTTAATAACCCCAAACCAAATCTCATGACCAAACATCAAGGCATCTGAGCTACTAAATGATTATTAAACATGTTTCATTTACTTTACATGACATACATCCATTCATTCGTTTGCAACATCTAATTCAATAATTAATTACCAAACATATCAACCTATGTACTCATACATATTCACTTATTAAATCAAACAAAACATACCATTTAGTTTATCAAGTATACGTACATGATGTAACACCCCTCACCCGTACCCAACACCGGGACAGGGTTCGAGGCATTACCGAGCTTACACATTCACAAAAACACTAAATCGGGTCACCTAATTTCACCCAAAATTAAAACTTTTCAAACACATGCATATCATCCCTTATACAGGCCTTCGAGACCTAAAACATACATCGGGGTTGTTCGGGATAAAACCGAGAATATTTGATAAACTTTGGGCAACTTGTTAAATTTCCTTACTTTAGTGAGTCACATGCCCGTGTGGGTGGGGCCGTATGGTCGTACACGCCTGTGTGGCTTAGGATACGCCCATGCCCTCAGCCATGTAACTTTCTGTTTATGACGTTAGCATACATGTAGGGGCACACGGGTAAGACACACGCCCGTGTGTCTAGCCCGTGCTCGACACTGACTTAAAATTTTAGGTGCAAAGGATGCACGGCCATGCCACATGCCCTTGGGGGCAATCCGTGTGTTACACACGGCCTAGACACACGCCCGTGTGTCTACCCGTGTGGACCTTGTTAGGCTATTTTCTAAGCCTTTGGTCACTCCCTATCAACCAATCACACTTATAGGTTACCTTAATGCATAATAAGGCTAGATTATATACTTGCATATATCCTTGATAAACCTTATTGCATGTAAACCTCATATCATCGATTTTATACATGCTAGGTTATGTCCTTTGTATTAAGGATTTTTCATGCCTCATTAACACCTTTAAGATTGGCTCATTATTGTAACTCATTGCCAATTATGGGCAAGCCACTCCATGTAAACATAAACATGCATAGATTTGTAGGTCATAGCCTACTTCAAAATAAGTCAATTTCCATGGCCAAATAAAAGAAGATATGTAAGCTTTTACAAGCTTTCATATAGGAAATTCAAATGAAACATATCACAAAATGAACCAAAGCCCTATACATGCCATTGAACAAAATGAAAGTATCTATGTACCAAAGTTGGACTAATTGATAGTGTGTTGATTCTCCAACCGTCTTCCAATCTTTACGAGTCCTCGAGCTCTGTATGACAGGGAAAAGAGAGGGGTAAGCATTTACATGCTTAGTAAGCCCGAATAACTGAAAACTAAACTTACCAAGTAATTATCATACAACCATATTTAGCAAATATACAAACAAGAATGAAATGATTTCCCTATCACATGCACTCAATCAACAAGTTAGTCACAATAATAATACACCATGTAATTTGTCTTAGATGAGTTCATCATCCAATATTTTCATTTTTTATATCTCATGTTAATCCCGTTGAGTTTCTTGGAAGTCTCGATAGATTATCCATTTACCGTCAAGTCATAAGAGCAATCATCTCATGTACGCACTCCTGCGAACCTCACATCTTATGGCGGGATTACCAGTCCAGGCTAAATCCCTTTTAACGACAAACACCCTTAATGAGCTCAGATCTAAAATACCAGTCCAGGCTAAATTCAGACCCTAATCGAATTACCCGTCCGGGCTAAATCCAAAATGCATACATATTCTTCGAGAGGCTCGATTACTCAAGGAACACCCGTCTGGGCTAAATCCTTTTTATATTTGAGATCAACGGATTACCCGTCCAGGCTAAATCCTTTCTGCAATACATGCAGGATTTCAAGTCATGTAAGCCATGGTTTATCCATCAGATTCCCTTTTCAACCTCAACCGGGACATTTATCAACATGTCATTAATAAGGATGTATTTCATAAATTTTCATGTCATCATCAAATGCAATTACCATACATTCATAGATCTTGCAATTAAGCATACTATGAGTTTACTTTAAGTTATCCGAACTTACCTGGTATTTATCTCAGAGTCGTGTTTTGGTTATTCCAAAACCTTTCGTTTTCCTCAATCGACCTCCAGAATTTGTTCCTCGAGGTCTATAACAATAAAATTAAATTATTAACACCTCACATTATACCTTTTCAAGTCTAAATTTCACCTCTGGTCCAAATGATCATTTTGCCCTTAACCTTTCACATTTGTACGTTTTATTCCCTAGGCTCGTATAATGAAATGCATGCTATTTCTACCTTACCCAACCCTAGCCGAACACTTTTCCCTCTTATGGTAGCCCACACTTTTCCATTATTTCACATTTCTACCTCATACTTTACACCTTTTTGCCAAAAGGTCTTTTTAGAGGGTTTTTCATGAAAATCACCTAGGAAAAGATGTTTAACACACATCCAACTTTCATATTCCTCCATAAAACATCAAAATACAAATAACTCATGCATGGGTAAATTTCTAAAAATGAACCCTAGCATGAAATATGGGTAGAAATATTGAGAGTAAGCTACCGGGATTTCAAAAAAATGAAGAACATTAAAAATGGGGCTTCGGAGCACTTACTATTGAGCTTGAAAAGCTTGAAAACCCTAGCTATGGAGAACCCCAAATTTTCGTCAGCAACATGAAAGAAATGAGCTGATTTTTGGCTTATTTTTGCCATTTTATTTCATTAAAATGCCAAATGACCAAAATGCCTTTAAGCACTTTTTTAAAAATTTCATTCATACAAGCCCATTTTTGTCCAAAAACTTAAAAATTGGGTAAATTACTCTCTAAAGACCTCTAATTAATAATCTAAAGCAATTTCATACAAATTTCTTCTAGAATCCAAGTTTTGCAATTTATTCAATTTAGTCCCTAATTTCCAATTGTACACTTTACTCAAAGAATTTCTTCATGAAACTTTAACACATGCATATTCTCATATTCTAGACCTCATAATAATCATAAAATAAATATTTTAATGTTGGATTTGTGGTCCTGAAACCACTATTCTGACTAGCCTCTGTTTCGGGATGTTACACATGACACATTAACGAACATTAACAACGAATAGAATAATTTATTGTCCATTACCAATACATATGCATTTTACTGCAATATTAATAACCATATTCAGTTACAAATAGGAAAATTATATAATACCTATTTCATGCACTCAATACCCAATTCAAAATTTACATTTACCTAACCAATCATCACTTCAACTATTTGACTATCAAATTACTCATGAAAATTATACTCTTTCCACCGAAATAGAATTTACCCTTTTGTGCACAATTTAATAATCAAACATACCTACCAAAAAGAACCAATTACTAAGGTTGAATTTACTATCCCATCATCAACCGAATATAATGACACAACATATACTACTTTCAAACATTTTCACAAACAAATCATACATCATGAAAAGGTAATAATAAGTCACAACCTATCCACATCCATTCTAATTCACTTAAACTGAATCTTGTAATCATACACCACAACACATATACCATTAACATACTTCCAAATTAGCTTTAAGCATATTAACCAAAGCTACCATATATTTCTATCACATATATTATCCATTCATAGCACATAGTATTATAACTAAACAAGCTCAAACCATAAGCTAACATATCTAAAATCAAACATGGAAATTAAGCCATTTTTGCATGCCTTATATACATAGCCAACATTCAGCATTTCAAAAGTATGTTCCAGCCTATACATGCCATAGTTCCAAAATGTAACTTATAAAATATCGAAGGCAGTCGATAGTGTGATGAACTTTGCTGATGATCCCCAAGCTTGTAACGTGAATCCAAAATCTATAAAACAAGGTAAACATGTACACACAGAGTAAGCTAACTTAGCTTAGTAAGTCATAAGCAAATAAATAGCACAATGATATAAATATCTCATTTTAAACTAAACCAAATTGTATTAACGATACATCCTTAACCTTAAATTACTAATACGTAATTATTACATTTTTATACACATTCCATATCTTAGTCGAATACTCACAAAAGAAAAATTAACCAAATGTCATTCAACTTCCAAAGCTATGAAGTCATTATTTAATCATTTATACATATGCTCATAAAAGTAAGCTCAAAAATCATAATAAAACATTATGAATATGTACCTCTTATTTGGTCGAATATGCATGGCCATATTTACATATATATTTGTATCAAAGGTCGAATATTCATACTAAATTCACTTGAAATCCACATTTGCATTATACATAATTTGTAACAAGTTTCAAGTCACATACTTACCATATTGCAAGTAGACAACAAGCTAACCCATACCTGTCCTTTTAGCTCATTTTATACATTCAATCACAACTTAGCTTGGCCGGATGAACCATTCGGAATTGGATAGGATACTCGGATAATCACACATATCGTACAATGCCAACATCCCAGATGTGGTCTTACATGTAATCACATATCAATGCCATTTTCCCAAACAAGGTCTTACTCAAACGTATATATCAGAATCACATACCGATGCCATAGTCTTACTCGCACACATATATTTGAATCCTATGTCATGACATATGTATCCCAACTATTCATAAGGTTCATACGGGGCTTTCGAATGTCGTAACTCGATTGGAATGAATTTAGAAATATAGTAATCAAGCTTTATCATGTTCGGCCATAGCATATATAATTTCATGAATTTCATTTCAGCATGTACATTTAGTATTTAATTAAGATTAAATACGCCTATTTTCTTATAAACTTACCTCGGACGATATAAAACGGAATATGGTAGTTAGTCTACAACTTTCGTCTTTCCCCGATCCAAATCTGATTTCTTTGGTTCTTGATCTAAACATATTCTAATTAAGCTCATTCAAACATATTTTCATTCAATTTAGTCCAAAAACACATAAAAGGGAAAATTACCATTTTACCCCTAACATTTACACTTTTTACAATTTAGTCTCTATTGCACAAAACACAAAATATACAAAATTTCATTATACCTATGTTGGGCCGAATTTTACCCATACTCATGCCAATCCATATATTTCATTTATTTCACATTTTAGTCCCTCAAATTATTATTTTTGCAATTCAGTCCTAATTACTCAAAATCATCAAAAACTCCAATACAAAACATGTTAAATATCTTTCATAATTCATCATCAAACAACAAAAATCACAAGCTCTCAACAATGGCATAACTCAAAATATTCATCAAAATAAAAAATTCAAGCATGGGTTTTATAGTACTCGATGCAACAATCTCAAAAACGTAAAAATTATCAAAAACTGAACAAAAACGAACCTTGATTGAGCTTGAGTATGTGTCAAACCCTAGGTTTATTTTCCCTTTTCTTTTGTTTTAATTTCGGAAATGGTTAAATAATATGAACATGGATTCCTTATTTTACTATATTATAACTTATTATAATTTAAAGTTTAATTTACATATATATCCTTAATGATATAATATAAAAACCATATAATATATGCCTTATACAGTCCTACCAATGTATTAATGGTATATTTACAACATAAATGCCCCAACTTAGAAAGCCACTAACAATTCAGTCCTTACGTTTTAAACTATCAAGTTTTTAATTTACGCGATTAAGTCCTTTTATTAAATTGGGCACTCAAATGATAAAATTAAATCACAAGAATTTCACAGATATAAATTCACACAAAATAAACACAGAAAATAATTTAAAATATTTTTCTGACTCAAATTTTTGGTCCCAAAACCACCGTTCCGATTAGGGTCTAAATCGAGCTGTTACATATCCGATCTATATCAACATAACATGGACACATGAAACACGTCGTGAATCTTTTCCAACTTTAAGGGCAAGGCCAATCAGTAAGCAACAGGCCCTACTCTCTCGGTAATCTCATAAGGTCCTATAAAACGAGGGCTCAGCTTGCCTTTTCTACTGAATCTGAGGACTTTTCTCCATGGGGATACTTTAAAAAACGCCCTATCACCGACTTGAAACTCAATTTCCTTTCATTTCAAATCCGCATAGGATTTCTGTCTATCAGAAGTGGCCTTCAAACAGTCACTAATCACCTTAACTTTCTCTTCCTTTTCTTTGATTAAATCAACCTCGTGAATCTGATTTTCTTTAAGTTCAGTCCAATATAAGGGCGTCCAACACTTGCATCTATATAAAGCCTCATAAGGCGCCATTTTCAAGCTCGACTGATAATTATTGTAGGCAAAACTCTACCAATGGTAAGTACTTTTCCCAACTGCCTTGAAACTCAAGAACACAACACCGCAACATGTTTTCTAAGATCCGAATCACTCTTTCTGATTGACCGTCGGTTTGCAGGTGAAATACCGTACTAAAATTCAGTTTTGTTCCCAATGCCTCTTGTAACTTCTTCCAAAACCGCGAGGTAAACCTCGAATCTCTATTCTAAATAATCGACAAGGGTACTCCATGGAGTCTCATAATCTTGGAAACATACAATTTAGCTAATTTCTCAAGAGAATAGCCAGTACTGGTATAAAATGTGTCGACTTTGTTAATCTATCAACAACGACCAAAACAAAATCCTTTTTCCTTGGCGTCAAAGGCAACCCTGACACAAAATCCATTATTACACCGTCCCATTTCTACTGGGAACCATCACAGGCTGAAGTAAACCTGAGGGTACTTGGTGTTCGGCCTTCACTTGTTGACAAACTAGACATTTAGAAACAAACTTCGAAATGACTCTTTTCATTCCTAATCAGCAGTACATTTTCTTCAAGTTATTATACATTTTCACAGTACCTGGATGGATAGATAAGAAACCACTATGTGCTTCTCGTAAAATCTTTTGAATAATTTCATCATCCTTAGGCACACAAATCCTGTCTCGGTACATCATGCAACCGTCGGTACCAACATAAAATTCTGACTCATTTCTCGTCTCACACTGAGCCATCTTAGCTTGTAAATCCTTATCAACTTTCTGAGCTTCATAAATCTCTTGAAGGAACATTGGTTTAGCTCTCATCTCGGCTAGAATTGAACCATCATCAATCACGGTCAATTGAGTATTCATAGCCTCAAGGTGAATAATGATTTCCTACTCAATGCATCGGTGACTACATTCGCCTTTCCGGAGTGGTAGTCGATCACCAACTCGTAATGTAACACCCCGAACCCGAGACCATCGCCGGTGTCGGACACGAGGGGTTAGCAAGCCAAGTTCACTTGTTTTGCCCATCCATTGGACATTTCCAGTCAGGCTGGAAAAACTGCGTCACTGTCGCCTTAAAAATCATATCTCGAGTTTCAAAACTCGGAAACTGGTTTCGTAAATTTTCCTGAATTTAGACTCATATATCCATCCATGGATTTATTTCTAGAATTTTGGTCGGGCCAATTGGTACAGTTTATTAGTTAAAGTCACCCATGTTACAGGGATCGACTGCTCTGACCTTCGCGCGGTATAACTTGAATATCTCTCTGTACAGGGCTTTAATGCTGGTGCCGTTTGTTTCAAATGAAACTAGACTAAAATGGAATCTGTACATATAAGGTATGTCGCCTAATTCTTTCTGGATAATTTATAGTAAATTTTTAAAGTTGCGACAGGGAACCCAGAAACCATTCTGGCCCTGTCTCACAATAGCTTTAATATCTCTTAACCTGTAACTCCTATGACCATTTCGTTTCTTCCATAAGAAAATAGACTCATCAAGGTTCATTTACATAGCTTATTCACTATTTAATTCCATTCCTATGAATTTTGGTGATTTTTCACATTCACGCCACTGCAGCTGGCAGCATCTGTTTTAAGGTAGGTCTTACCTATTTGGTAGTCTCCATGAACCAACTAGTCTTGCCATACATAGGTTCATATATGATCATTTTAACCATGCCAATGGCTGATCATATGACCAACATTCCCATTTCCAATCCATAGCCACATCATGACACCAAATATATACATACAAACCACAATTAGTCTAAGTTCATGCTTCCTTTTCGAGCCATTTTCGCATGGCCGTACATACTTACATTACAACATATTTAACAAACAAGAGGTAGTCCTATACATGCCATCTCAAGTTCAACCAAAATTTATACCAAAATGGAGGCTTGATAGTGTGGATGACTTGACTTCAACGATCCCGAATCCGATTGCTATCGAGCGAAATCTAGAAAACCGAGAGCCAAAGCAATGAGTAAGCATTTTATGCTTAGTAAGTCTCAAGGAATATAATCAACTCTAATTACAGCAATACATTCACATAGTTAAATGCATCATTTCATTAATGCACATTCACATAATCATACTTACTTCACCATCCCAACTCTTATGTTCATACACAAATAACGGCTTCATTAAGGCCGATAACTCGTTCCATCATAGGAGCGGATATTCACACGCTCTTACTCCTAGCGCAGCAAAGCACACACCGCACTTACCTTGTCATTGGGAAATTTCACAAGTGCATTAGCTGAAATTTTCCAGCAAGCTTATAATTTTCAAATCACATACCTTCGGAGTTTAACCGGATGTCGCTACTCGATCAATCGCCTTGGGACATAGCCCGGTTATGGTAACCCGCACCAAGGCCTCACGGACTTAACCCGGATATCACGATTTGCACAAATGCCTTGGTCTTAGCCGGATAGAATGACTCGCACGAATGCCTTGGTCTTAGCCCGGATGTAGCCACTAGCACAATTGCCTTCGGTCTTAACCGGTTATAATTTCCAGCATAATTGTCTTGGGCTTAGCCGGATATCATTCAATTTCTCATGCACACATACATCAATAATCATTGGACATACATATTTCATTTTCGTTACTAAGGCTCAAACACAATTATAATCATTAGCATATTCGCCGGGACTTAGCCGGGTGGAATTCAAATACTCATACACACATAATCAATAATCATACACATCCATATTTCATCTCACATAATTCAAGTAAGGTCACTTCTTGAGGACTTACCTCGGATGTTGTCGAACGGCTTTTACGGCTATTCGATTACTTTTTCCTTCCCCTTGTCCAATTGTGGCCCTCTTAGCTCTTGAGCTAATTCAAACAAATTCAATTTATCAAAACCTCATTGTGCTAGCTTATGGCCGAATATGACAAGGAATTTAAATGGTCATATGGCCACCCTTTAGCTTGAATACACAATGGTCATGCACATTTTATACTACATCAAGCAATTCAATACAATTTATTCGAGCATCAAGGAAAAGCTAAGGCCTTCAATAGGCTACCCAAGGCCGAATATTCATGTACATGTTGAGGTCAATTTTGCACTTAATACCTCACAAAACAGCATGCAATTTACTAATTAATGCTTTGCACATTGTGGCTCAAAACTTATAATATAGCATCAAGCACTTATATGTGTGCTAGGTCAATTGTGCTTGCAATTTCACAAGCATTCTTCCACATTTTCTTCTTTAAACCAATATATTCATCACTTAGTTCATAACCAAACATAATGTGCAATCATATATATGCATATATGAGCATGGCGAATTTTCAAGGTGTCCATAGCCATCCAAAACACAAATTTTAACTAACATGCAAGAAGCATGAATCATGCTCAAGAATGCATCATGGCGAATATGACAATCATGCTCCTTTTCAATTTCAATCATGATAAAACAAAGAAAACTCAAAATCTTACTCAAGAGTAGACAATCCATCATTGCATGCATCATCATCAAGCTTCACACTTAGCATGCAATGGCTTTATCACCATAACAACTTTGGCCAAATACCATTTCCATGGCTTAACAAAGATTTGAGCCATGGCTAACATGCACATCAAGTTAGCAACCAAAGCATGCATGAAACTCCTAACACAACCTCATACATACCTTAATCTTGATGCAAACTTAGCCAAATCTCCTTCTAGATCTCTTCCAAACCAAGCATGAAGCAAAAATCCTCCTTCTTCCTTAGTTTTGGCTCAAAGAAAGGATGAACAAAATTTTTTCTTTCCTTCTCTACAACTCACGGCAATGGGGGATTACCACACTCACACACATTTTTTTTCATTTTTTATCACCCATACACCTTTGTTTATTATTTCACCCTAATGCACCAACAAAACATGTTTCATGACATGTTTAGCCCATCCTCCTTGTCATGGCCGGCCACCACCTATAAAGGGGAATTTGACATGCAAGTCCATTATTTTGCATGCATGCTTTAATTAGTCATCACACATTTCCTATCATACTTTCAAAGTTCATTACTAAGTCCTTTCTTGTGGAATTCACCCTTATAACACTAAATCAATCATCATAAAATGTCATACATGAGCACACACATATTATAGGCATCAAAATAAATTTTAATTATTTTTATGCCTCGGTTTTGTGGTCCCGAGACCACCTTCCGACTAGGGTCAATTTTGGGCTGTCACAACTCTCCCCACTTAAGAAATTTTCGTCCCAGAAAATCTTACCGTAAATAGGTTTGGATATCGCTCTTTCATAGAGTTCTCGGTCTCCCAAGTAGCTTCTTCTATCCCGTGCTTGAGCCATAACACTTTTACTAGCGGAACCCACTTGTTTCACAACTCTTTCACTTCTCGTGATAGGATACGAATCGGTTCTTCCTCATAACTCATATTAGCTTGAATTTCAATTTCGATGGACTAATCACGTGCGATGGATCGGATCTATAGCGTCAAGCATCGAAGCGTGAAAGACATCGTGAACCTTTTCGAGTTCGGGGCAAAATCAAACGATATGCCACTGGATCGACTCGCTCGGATATCTCATATGGCCCAACGAACCTCGGGCTCAACTTGCCCTTACTACCGAATCGAGTATCTTTTTCCAAGGCGATACCTTGAGAAACACTTTATCACCCACGATACTCGATATCCTTACGCTTCAGTCCGCGTCACGACTTCGACGACGATCGGAGGCTATCTTGAGACTTTCACGGATTACTTTCACTTTCTCATTCAGCATCCCTAATCAAATCCACCCGAAAATCTTGCTTTCACCGAGCTCGGTCCAAAACAATGGTGTACGGCATTTACGACCGTACAAGGCCTCGTAGGGTGCCATCTTAATACTTGATTGAAAGTTTGTTGTTGTAAGCGAATTCAATCAATGGCAAATACCGTTCCCATAAACCACTAAACTCGAGGACGCAACATCTTAACATATCCTCAAGTATCCGAATTATCCGCTCGGATTGACCATCGGTTTGGGGGTGAAAGGCGGTCTGAAATGCAACTTGGTACCCAAAGCCTCTTGTAATTTTTTTCCAAAATCGCGACGTAATCTTGGGTCTCTATCCGACACGATAGAAATAGGCACCCCATTCAATCGAATAATTTGGGAGACGATAATTACGCCAATTTATCGAGCGAAAAATCCGTATGACAGGATAAAATGAGCAGACTTGGTCAGTCTATCAACAATGACCCAAATCGCATCTTTCTTACTTGCCGACACTGGTAATCCAGATATAAAATCCATTGTCACTCGATCCCATTTCTATTCAGGTATCATGATTGGCTGAAGTAATCCCGATGGCACTTGATGTTCAGCTTTCACTTGTTGACATATCAGACACCTTGAAACAAATTCAGAAATATCTTATTTCATACCGGGCCACCAAAATTGGCGTTTCAGGTCATTGTACATTTTAGTACTACCCGGGTGGATTGACATTCGACTCATCGTGAGCCTCGCTCAAAATCATCGAAACAAGTTCAATCCTTGGAATACATAATCGACCCTTGAGCGTCAGCGGTCATTGTCGTCAATCTGAAATTCGATTCTTCATCCGAAACACATTCGCTCGCTTAGCGACCAATTCAACGTCGACCTTTTGAGATTCAAGTATTTGATGAATCAATAATGGTTTGGCCTCTAATTCGACTACTAGCACCTCCTCGGGTGAAACGGATAAATGAGCATCCATCGCTCTCAAAGCAGACAGTGCCTTGCGACTTAAAGCATCGGCCACCACGTTGGCCTTTCCCGGGTGATAATCAATGCTGAGTTCATAGTCTTTCAACAACTCAAGCCAACGTCGTTGTCGCAGGTTTAAATCTTTCTGAGTCATCAAATATTTTAGACTCTTGTGGTCCGAATAAATATGACACCTTTCTCCAAACAAGTAATGCCGCCATATCTTCAAGGCGAACACTATGGCTGCTAGTTCAAGGTCATGGGTTGGATAGTTTCTCTCATGCGGCTTTAGTTGTCTCGACGCGTAAGCCACAACTCGACCTTCTTGCATCAACACACAACCTAACCCAAGCAAGGATGCGTCCATCAGATATGACAAACTCTTTACCGGACTCATTTGTACTAGCACTGGGGCCTCGGTTAAACAAGTTTTTAGTCGATCGAAACTTTCTTGACAGCGTTCCGACCAATCGAACTCAACATCTTTTTGGAGTAGTTTCGTCATCGACGCAGCTATCATCGAAAAACCTTTCACAAATCGTCGATAGTATCCGGCAAGCCCCAAAAAGCTCCTAACTTCGGTAACATTCCTTGAGGTTTCCAATTGACTATGGTCGAAATTTTGTTCGGGTCCACCGACACCGATGCGGACACCACATGCCCCAAAAAAACTAACCTCTTTCACCAAAATTCACATTTACCGAACTTTGCATGATAATCGCTTATCTCGTAAGATTTGCAACACTAGCCTCGGTGTTCGGGTTTCATCTCGAATTGACCTAAATGTCATCGATAAATACAACTACGAACCGATCCAAGTATGGTCTGAAAATTCTATTCATTAAATCCATAAACACCGTGAGGGCATTAGTGAGCCCAAACGGCATCACTAGGAACTCATAGTGACCATATCTCGCTCAAGGCGGTCTTGGGTACGTCCAATCTCGGATTCGCAATTGATAATAGCCCGATCTCAAATCTATTTTCGAGAACACCGAGGCCCCTTTAGTTGATCGAACAAGTCATCGATACGTGGCAACGGATATTTGTTCTTTATTGTCGCTTTATTATTGTCGACGATAATCGATGCACAACCATTGGTTCCATCCTTCTTTTCACGAACAACACCGGCGCACCCCAAGGCGAAAAACTCGGGTGAGCAAAACCTCTATCCACCAATTCTTGCAACCGAGCTTCCAACTCCTTTAATTCCGTTAATGCCATACGATACGGAGCTATCGAAATTGGAATGGTACCGGTACCAATTCGATGCCAAATTCTACTTCCGAACAGTGGTAAGCCGGCAATTCTTGGGAAAACATCCGGTATTCACAAACCACGAGCACAGATTCGGGTTTCTTTTTCGATTCCTTGTCATCGAAAGCACGACGCAAGGTACGCCGCCCCTTTTCTTACATATTTCGGGCCAACATCGGCGATATTACGGTGGCAACTCCTTTAAGTCCGTAGACTCAACCCGTATTATCTTGTTATTCGAGCTCCTCAAATCGCGGTCTTGCTCTTTCAATTTACAACCGCATCGTGCATGGTCAACCAATCCGGACCAAGAATAACGTCGAACTCATCGAAGCGGCAAAAGCATCAAGTTCGCGGAAAACAAGAACCTCGGAACACTAGGGACTTTTCTTGCACACTTTGTTGACAAGCACGTAATGACCCAAGGGGTTTGACACCGAATTACAAACTCGAAGAGACTCAATAGGAAAAGTCTTCTTTGGATGCTAAGGTTTCACATATATAAGATTGAGTAGAACCGGGGTCAATCAAAGCAATCACATTAGTATTGAAAAGAGTGAAAGCACCAGTAATGACATCCGGAGAGGCAAGATCCTCGCGTCGCGCAGATGGCATAAGTCCTCGCAGAGCACGAGCCTCGGATCGATGGTAGCATCTCTAGATCCTCTCGACCGCCAATCGACATTGCCCATATTTCTAGGTGGCCTACCTCGAGCAGCGAGAGTACCCGAGTTTCCACTCGACTCATATTCTGCTCAAGCATCCTCGGGCAATCCTTCCTAAAGTGGTCGGCCGATCCACACTTATAGCAGGAGCGATCATGAAACCAACAGCTCCCGAATGCCATTTGCCACAATGTTGACACTCCGCCCTCTCGGCGATCATTTCCACCATCGGCGATCGAAGTGACTCGTGTGGTCACAGGGGTCGATCGCGTCCTCGTCTAGAAAAGCCCAAAGCGCCTCTAGACCGGTTCACATCATCTCGAAATCTCTTGATTGCTGTTGAAGAGACTTTCCGAGGACCTCTTCGAATTCTCCGGTTCCCATATCAGCTTTTTGTTTCTCCTTTCTAAGCTCTTCGACTTTACAAGCTCGCTCAACAAGTACTACGATCTCTCGATTTCGAGAATGCCAACGAACATCCTTATATCATCATTCAGCCCATCCTCGGTTTTTACATAATAGCTTCGGACGAAATGCATTCTCGCGTGTACGGCTAAGCCTCACAAACTTTCGTTCGTAGTCGGAAGCGGACATAGAACCTTGCTTAAGATCAAGGAATTCCCTCCGCTTTTGGTCGATGAATCTCTGACTAATATACTTTTTTCGGAACTCGGTTAGAAAGAATTCCCAAGTCACTTGTTCTCTAGGCACCACAGAAGTCAGAGTACTCCACCAATAGTAGGTGGAATCACGTAGCAAGGAGATGGTACACTTTAAGCACTCATCGGGTGTACAAGATAGCTCATCGAGCACCCGGATAGTGTTGTCCAACCAAAATTCAGCTCGTTAAGCATCATCATCATCCGTAGCTTTAAATTCAGTGGCCCCATGTTTTCGAATCCTATCGATTGGGGCTTACTTGACCTTATTTGGTCGATTACGAGGTATTGTATAAAGGGGTTGCATTTGTCGGGAATGGAGGTTGTGGGACGGTACCGTGTTAGTTCGAATGTATTGATTAAACCATTCGTTCATCACACTATAAAAGGCTTGCCTAGCCTCATCATTCGGATTGCTGGCCATAGGTTGAGAGTCCCGGCGCTGTCCCTTGTACGGAGCAGCGCCACACTCTCCACATCATCAGCTATTGCTCGGTTGGGATCGGGATCCATTGCTATAAACAAACTCAAAGTCAAATTGTCGAAATCACCACACTATCGATTCATCATTTAATGGCATGTATAGCTAGACCCCAAACACCTCACGGTAGTCCTAGAATCGACTAAACCGTGGCTCGATACCAATAAAATTGTAACACCCGAACCCGAGACCATCGCCGTGTCGGACACGAGGGTTAGCAAGCCAAGTTCACTTGTTTTGCCCATCCATTGGACATTTCCAGTCAGGCTGGAAAAACTGCGTCACTGTCGCCTTTAAAATCATATCTCGAGTTTCAAAACTCGGAAACTGGTTTCGTAAATTTTCCTGAATTTAGACTCATATATCCATCCATGGATTTATTTCTAGAATTTTGGTCGGGCCAATTGGTACAGTTTATTAGTTAAAGTCACCCATGTTACAGGGATCGACTGCTCTGACCTTCGCGCGGTATAACTTGAATATCTCTCTGTACAGGGCTTTAATGCTGGTGCCGTTTGTTTCAAATGAAACTAGACTAAAATGGAATCTGTACATATAAGGTATGTCGCCTAATTCTTTCTGGATAATTTATAGTAAATTTTTAAAGTTGCGACAGGGAACCCAGAAACCATTCTGGCCCTGTCTCACAATAGCTTTAATATCTCTTAACCTGTAACTCCTATGACCATTTCGTTTCTTCCATAAGAAAATAGACTCATCAAGGTTCATTTACATAGCTTATTCACTATTTAATTCCATTCCTATGAATTTTGGTGATTTTTCACATTCACGCCACTGCAGCTGGCAGCATCTGTTTTAAGGTAGGTCTTACCTATTTGGTAGTCTCCATGAACCAACTAGTCTTGCCATACATAGGTTCATATATGATCATTTTAACCATGCCAATGGCTGATCATATGACCAACATTCCCATTTCCAATCCATAGCCACATCATGACACCAAATATATACATACAAACCACAATTAGTCTAAGTTCATGCTTCCTTTTCGAGCCATTTTCGCATGGCCGTATATACTTACATTACAACATATTTAACAAACAAGAGGTAGTCCTATACATGCCATCTCAAGTTCAACCAAAATTTATACCAAAATGGAGGCTTGATAGTGTGGATGACTTGACTTCAACGATCCCGAATCCGATTGCTATCGGCGAAATCTAGAAAACCGAGAGCCAAAGCAATGGAGTAAGCATTTTTATGCTTAGTAAGTCTCAAGGAATATAATCAACTCTAATTACAGCAATACATTCACATAGTTAAATGCATCATTTCATTAATGCACATTCACATAATCATACTTACTTCACCATCCCAACTCTTATGTTCATACACAAATAACGGCTTCATTAAGGCCGATAACTCGTTCCATCATAGGAGCGGATATTCACACGCTCTTACTCCTAGCGCGCAAAGCACACACCGCACTTACCTTGTCATTGGGAAATTTCACAAGTGCATTAGCTGAAATTTTCCAGCAAGCTTATAATTTTCAAATCACATACCTTCGAGTTTAACCGGATGTCGCTACTCGATCAATCGCCGGGACATAGCCGGTTATGGTAACCCGCACCAAGGCCTACGGACTTAACCCGGATATCACGATTTGCACAAATGCCTTGGTCTTAGCCCGGATAGAATGACTCGCACGAATGCCCTTGGTCTTAGCCGGATGTAGCCACTAGCACAATTGCCTTGGTCTTAACCGGTTATAATTTCCAGCATAATTGTCTTGGGGCTTAGCCGGATATCATTCAATTTCTCATGCACACATACATCAATAATCATTGGACATACATATTTCATTTTCGTTACTAAGGCTCAAACACAATTATAATCATTAGCATATTCGCCCGGGACTTAGCCGGGTGGAATTCAAATACTCATACACACATAATCAATAATCATACACATCCATATTTCATCTCACATAATTCAAGTAAGGTCACTTCTTGAGGACTTACCTCGGATGTTGTCGAACGGCTTTTACGGCTATTCGATTACTTTTTCCTTCCCCTTGTCCAATTGTGGCCCTCTTAGCTCTTGAGCTAATTCAAACAAATTCAATTTATCAAAACCTCATTGTGCTAGCTTATGGCCGAATATGACAAGGAATTTAAATGGTCATATGGCCACCCTTTAGCTTGAATACACAATGGTCATGCACATTTTATACTACATCAAGCAATTCAATACAATTTATTCGAGCATCAAGGAAAAGCTAAGGCCTTCAATAGGCTACCCAAGGCGAATATTCATGTACATGTTGAGGTCAATTTTGCACTTAATACCTCACAAAAACAGCATGCAATTTACTAATTAATGCTTTGCACATTGTGGCTCAAAACTTATAATATAGCATCAAGCACTTATATGTGTGCTAGGTCAATTGTGCTTGCAATTTCACAAGCATTCTTCCACATTTTCTTCTTTAAACCAATATATTCATCACTTAGTTCATAACCAAACATAATGTGCAATCATATATATGCATATATGAGCATGGCGAATTTTCAAGGTGTCCATAGCCATCCAAAACACAAATTTTAACTAACATGCAAGAAGCATGAATCATGCTCAAGAATGCATCATGGCGAATATGACAATCATGCTCCTTTTCAATTTCAATCATGATAAAACAAAGAGAAAACTCAAAATCTTACTCAAGAGTAGACAATCCATCATTGCATGCATCATCATCAAGCTTCACACTTAGCATGCAATGGCTTTATCACCATAACAACTTTGGCCAAATACCATTTCCATGGCTTAACAAAGATTTGAGCCATGGCTAACATGCACATCAAGTTAGCAACCAAAGCATGCATGAAACTCCTAACACAACCTCATACATACCTTAATCTTGATGCAAACTTAGCCAAATCTCCTTCTAGATCTCTTCCAAACCAAGCATGAAGCAAAAATCCTCCTTCTTCCTTAGTTTTGGCTCAAAGAAAGGATGAACAAAATTTTTTCTTTCCTTCTCTACAACTCACGGCAATGGGGGATTACCACACTCACACACATTTTTTTTCATTTTTTATCACCCATACACCTTTGTTTATTATTTCACCCTAATGCACCAACAAAACATGTTTCATGACATGTTTAGCCCATCCTCCTTGTCATGGCCGCCACCACCTATAAAAGGGGAATTTGACATGCAAGTCCATTATTTTGCATGCATGCTTTAATTAGTCATCACACATTTCCCTATCATACTTTCAAAGTTCATTACTAAGTCCTTTCTTGTGGAATTCACCCTTATAACACTAAATCAATCATCATAAAATGTCATACATGAGCACACACATATTATAGGCATCAAAATAAATTTTTAATTATTTTTATGCCTCGGTTTTGTGGTCCCGAGACCACCTTCCGACTAGGGTCAATTTTGGGCTGTCACACGTAATCCTTTATCAACTCCAACCATCTTCATTGTCATAAATTTAGCTCCTTTTGAGTCATCATACTTTAAACTCTTATGGTCAGAAAATACCCAGCATCGCTCGTGCATACAAATGGTGTCTCCAAATTTTTAACGTGAACATGATGGTGGTAACTCCAAATTGTGGGTCGGGTAATTTTTCTCGTGCGGTTTAATTTGTCTCGACGCATATGCTATCATTTTGCCTTCTTGCATAAGCACGCATCCCAATCCATTTAAGGAGGCATCGTTATACACCACGAATTCTTTTCCCGGTTCCGGTTGCACTAAAACTGGAGCTTCGGTCAACAAGGTCTTTAGTTTCTCGAAACTTTGTTGGCACTTCTCCGTCCATTCAAACTTGACATCTTTTTTGTAACAATTTTGTCATCAGAGTAGCTATCATTGAGAATCCATTTACAAATCTTCTGTAGTACCCAGCCAAACCTAAAAAGCTTTGAATCTTTAACACACTCCTCAGCGGTTTCCACTCAACGATAGCCGAGATCTTATCGGGTCAACTCTGATCCCGTCACCCGACACCATGTGTCCCAAGAATCTGACCTCTCGTAGCCAAAATTCACTTTTACTAAACTTGGCATACAACTACTTATCTCTTAAGGTTTTTAAAATCATCCTCAAATGCTCTACGTGCTCACTCTCATCATGCGAATAAATCAATATGTCATCGATAAAGACCACCATGAACTTATCCAAATACTGCCGGAAAATGTGGTTTGTCGAATCCATAAATACCGTAGGGGCATTTGTTAAACCGAAGGGCATGACAAGGAACTCATAGTGCCCGTACCTAGTCCTAAGCGCAGTTTTCGGTACATCTTGCTCCTTTGCTCTGAGCTGGTAATAACCGGACTTCATGTCTATCTTGGAAAACACGGTGGCTCATTTCAATTGATTAAAAAAATCATCGATCCTTGGCAAGAGATACTTGTTCTTCACTGTCACCTTGTTGAGCTGTCTGTAGTCTATACATAACCTCAACGACCCGTCTTTCTTTTTCACAAAGAGCACCAGAGCACCCCATGTAGAAAAGCTCAGTCTCACAAAACCTTTATCCGTTAACTCTTATAGCTGAACTTTCAACTCCTTTAACTCTATCGAATCCATCCTATATGGAGCAATCGAGATAGGTGCCGTGCCAGGGACTAATTCAATTCCAAATGCAACTTCCCTCACCGGAGGCAATCCGGGTAATTCCTCCAGAAACATATCTAAGAACTCACATACCACTAGTATTGACTCGATCTTCAATTTATATGTTTGAATATTCAATACAAAAGTGAGGTAAGCTTTATACCCATTTCTCAAATATCTCTCTGCAGTCATAGATGATATTACTACAGGCAAATTGTCTAATTCATCCATTTCAACCCGAAGAACATCCCCGCTCCCATATTTCAACTTGATGACTTTTAGTCCACAGTCCGCTATAACACCATGAGAAGTTAACCAATCCATCCCAAGGATTACATCAAATTCATTAAACGGCAACAACATTAAGTTAGCTAGTAAACAATGACCTTTAATCATCAAGGGACAATTTGTACACACTTGGTCAACCAATATATGTTTGCCTAAAGGGTTGGACACTTTTACCACAAATTCAGTGGACTCGACTATCGCATTCATACAGGTTATCAATTTCATACAAATATAGGAATGGGTAGACCCCGGGTCAATCAAAGCAACAGCAGATATATCATGGATAGAAAAGGTACCCGTAATCACATCGGGAGACTTTGCCTTTTCACAGGAACGTATAGCATAAGTCCTTATAGGAGCTCTTCCCTTGGACCTCACAGCAGCATCTCTAGGTGCACCTCTACTGCTAGCCCCACTTTCCGGGTTCTTATGTGGTCTACCCCTTGAAGAAGCGTTACCCAATCTCACACTTTGATCCTTATCTTTCTCGACCATCTCGGGATAGCTACGACTAAAATGGTCCAATGACCTACATTTAAAGCATCTTCTTTCATTACCTCTGCACTCATCAAAATGACGTCTGCCGCACTGTGAAAATTCTGGTCTATTCAAGCGAGCACTACCAACACTTGCGATAAAAGTGGTTTGGGCTTTTGTCATTACGTATTGCTTATTCTTGCACTTGGTCGAGAACCCCACTGACACGTTTGGTTGAGTAGGAAACTCTCTCGATCTCTTGGATGAGGTTTGATGTGATTTCCCCATCTGTCTTTTCTTTGAGTCATAAGACTCAATGTCAGCTTTTCTCTTGTCTTTGGCCAATTCTTCAGCCTTACAAGCTCTCTCGATAAGTACCACAACTCCCTCAAATCTAAAATACCAACTAATAAATGGATGTCTTCGTTCAAACCATCTTCAAACCTCTTGCACATAATGGCTTCTGTAGATACGCACTCTCGCGCATATTTGTTGAGCCTCACAAACTCACGCTCGTACTCAGTCACCATCATATGACCTTCCTTCAGCTCAAGGAATTCTTTCCTCTTTTGATCTATGAACATTTGACTAATCTACTTTTTACGAAACTCCTCCTAGAAGAAATCCCAAGTTACTCTCTCTTTCTCGGTACCACTTAAAAGAGGGTATTCCACCATTGATAGGCTGAATCTCGTAAGAGTGACACTACACACTTCATACACTACTCAGACGTGCACGATAATTCGTCAAATACCCTAATGGTATTTTCCAACCAAAACTCGGCCCTCTCTGGATCATCATCAATATTTTCCCAAAATTCCTCAGCCCCATGCTTATGAATTTTGTCTACTAGAGGTTTCTCTCTTCTAGCCATTTCTGCTACTTGAGGAGCTATAGGGATGGGTTGAGGAATTAGAGGAGGTGGGGGAGGTGGAGTATTCAAATTTCGCATGAATAAACTCCGAGTACCACGCGTCCATCATATGGAGGTAAGCTTCTTTAACCCCTCCGCTCTGACTCATTGTCACGGGCACACTATCAACTGGCGCGGTCCTTTCAGCGGGAGTCGGCGCATTACTTTTTCACGTCATCTGCCGTAGCCACATTAGGATCCATTTACTATATATGAAAACACAATTTATTTTGTCAGAAGTTGTCACACTATCAATATACAATTATGGCATGTATAGCTAGACTCGTACTCTTGCTAGCTTAGTCCTAGAATCGACTAAATCATGGCTATGATACCACTAAATGTAACACCCCTCACCCGAGTCTGAGGCCGGGACTGGGCACGAGGTATTACCTAACTTAAAAACATGCATATGATCATTTTTTAATTATAAAAACTAAATCAAATTTAAAACTTTTCGCTCTTAATCTAAAAATTCTTAATATGGGCCTACAAGGCCCAAATCATCCTTAGGAAACTATCTGGGATTAAATCAAACATCTTTAAAGGCTTTGAAAAGACTGTAACTTGAGATAGATGCACATGCCTATGTGGAAAGATGACACGCCAGTGTGGCCATTTTGACCTAGCCATGCTGAAGGCCCGTGTGATTCACACAGCCTAAGCACAATGGGACACGCCCGTGCCCCAAGCCCGTCTGAATTAAATTCCAAATTCGAACCTACAGGAGTTTTCATATGGCCGAGCACACACCGGTATCTATAGCCTGTGTCCCTTACACGACCATAACACGCCCGTGTTGCAGCCCGAGCGTAAAAACCTTGACATTCTATTTCTGACGTCAACAACCAATTTGAGACACCCGACCAAGGCACACGCCTGTGGCCAAAGGCCGTGTCCTCTACACGGCTGAGACACACGGCGGTGTCTCTGCTCATGTGTTTACTACCATGCATACTGACTTGCAAATTCGAGGTGCAGGGGACACACGGTCGAATAACACACCCATGGGGCTGATCTTGTGTCACACATGGCTTAGGCACATGCCCCGTGTGTCTAGCCGTATGGACAAAAATAGGCTACCTACCAAGCCTTTTTTCCACCCTTACTTACATCTACCTATAAAGTAATACATACCACCAATTTACACAGCAACACAAAGCCAATTCAACCATAACACGATATCTAAGACAACCACAATACACTTTAACAATCTATCAAGAACTTGATTAGTTATGCGATTACTCATCTACAAAATCATCATCATTTGCACTTATCAATAACCAATATTATCCACCATCCATGGCATTGTACAAAATGACTTAAGAGCTATGACAAGCCACTCATTTGGCCTAAAACAATGTGACTATTACAAAAAGACTAGCTCCTATACATGCATTAATCAAAATGATAAAACTAGCTCTACCAATTGCTTTAGGGATAGTGTGACTGGCTTCTCTGACGTAAGGCGATGACACACGAGCTACTTTGGCAGAACTATAAGAAAATAGAAAGGAAGAGAGGTAAGCATAAAGCTTAGTAAGTCGCATGCAATAATAAGTAACTATAAGTGTAATATCCTGAATTAGGGCTTAATCGGAATAGTGGTTTCGTGACCACAAATCCGAGATAGAAATAATTATTTTACAATGATTTTGATGTTTATGATATGATTGCATGATTGTGTGAAAATTTTGTGATGAAATTATATGCCTAAAGTGCTTAAATTGAAAGTAGGGACTAAATCGAATAAGTTGCAAAACTTGCATTCTAGAAGTTTTTAGTATGAAATTGTTTTGGAATATTAATGAGGAGGTCTTAAATAGCAATTTGACCAATTTTAAGTTCATGGACAAAATTAGGACATGGAAGGAATTTTTGGAAAGTTTAGTAGTAAGGGTATTTTGGTTATTTAGTTATTAAAATGAATTAAAAACAAAATTAAAAGCCAATTTTTGTCCATCTTCTTCATTAGGCTGAAATTTCAAGGGTTCTCCATAGCTAGGGTTTGTTTCAAGCTTCCAAGCTCCATAGTAAGTGATTCTAAGCCCTGTTTTCAATGTTTTTTACGTTTTGGAATCCTTAAGCTCGATTAAGCTTATGCTAGCAATAATTCAACCTAGGGTTTATATTTGGAAAAATACCCATAGGTGAAATTTGTGTATTTTGATGTTTTATGATAGAATATGGGGTTTTAAATTATGTTAGACAACTTGTGCTACTCGATTTTTAGTGAAAAGCAGTAAAAGGGCTTAATCGACAAAAATACCTAATAGTCACAAGTATATGTTAGAGAGAGAATTTGATGTTGCCATAGAAGGAAAAGTGATCAGCATGTTATAAAACATAAGAATAAGGAATAAAGTTTAATTCCCGAGCCTAGGGGCAAAAGTGTAATTATGCAAAAGTTTAGGGGCAAAAGTGTAATTTTTTTAAAGTTCGTATTAAATGCTGTTTTGATAAATGTATGTATTAAATACGATTAATTTGGTATTATAGATCAAGAAAAACGAGATTCAAGTCGTGATCGAGGAAAAGAAAAGATTGTGGACTAAATTGCAAAATCTTTATATTTTGGTACCAAGGTAAGTTCATGTGTAAATAATGTAGTATAAATGTTATTTTTAAGTTATTAATGTTAATTATATGATATGCTGATTTTTAATCGTGAAATATTATGCTTTGTGGTTAATGTTGAGTAATATGCAAATTATGTTTACTACTTGATAAATATGAATTGCTACCGAGTATCAATTCCGATATTCCATGGAAGACGGCAAATGTGAGATTGAGGGAAAAAGCCCGTTTGAACCTTAGGAATAGATTAGGATACAAGTGACATGTCACTAGGATGCTTGAGCATCCGAACTCGTTGAGTTGAGTCTGAGTTCACTTATGGATGCAAATGTCCGAACTCGTTGAGTTGAGTCCGAGTTCGTGAGATGTAACTAGGCATCCGAACTCGTTGAGTTGAGTCCGAGTTCATTTATGGATGCGAATGCTCGAGCTCGTTCAGTTGAGTCCGAGTTCACTTAGGGGCGGGTTACATGATTTCTTGATTACATATGTGGCACTTATGTGCAAATTATCCATGTATCCGAAGTTATATTCGATGTGTTCAACGGGTGAAATTTCTAGTTTAATGGAAGAGCACTTAAGATATAAGTGACGTTTTGGGTAAGTGTTGTGAAATGGACACTTTGGACAAGTATGTTCTTAACCCTCGGGTTGAAAATAGATACAACAACGATAAGGTGGTAAGATGATGAATGATGTTTAAAGATGTGATATATATTTTGGTGGTACCATGCTAAAGTTGTTTGGTATATTTGTATTGTTATGTTACTTGTTATTTACATATGAACTTACTAAGCATTTATGCTTACTCCTTCCTTTTCATTCACTGTAGTTTTGAACAAGCCGGCTCAGGAAACGGGACAGGTCGAAAGTTCGATCACACTATCCAAAGGACTTTTATCTTGGTAAATGGCTTGTACAACAACTTAAGTATGGCATGTATAGCAATATACCTATTTTGTGTAAATAATTTTATGATATGGCCATGTTTGGTTGAGAAAATGTTTGATATTGATAAGTCATGGTGATGGCTAATTTAGATCATGTTTGATATCATGGAAGTTTAAAAGTTATCTAGTTCATAAAAATTCATGGAAAGATGAAACTTGCCTTAAAAGCGAATATTCTTGCAGCAATGACATGAATTTGAAAAATCACTAAAAATAGTAAAAATAGAACTAAATGATGAGTAAGTTATGAAATTTAAGATTAATGAGTCTATTTTCAAATGGATTGAACAAAACAGGAATATAAATTATATTTTATGAGATATTTAAACTTTTTTAAACAGGGCGAGTGATTTGGATCCCTATTCGACTTTAAAAATTCATAATAACTTTTACTAAAATAATTAGAAGTTATTATTTATATGTACAGATTCCTTATTGAGTCTAATTTTAATAGAAACAAACCTAATAGTCATTGAAATTTTGTATAGAGATATATCTATTTCGTAATACAGAGGTCGAGCAATCGAACCCTAAAACAGGGGATACTTTAATTAATAAACTGTACAAATTTTCCCAATAAAAAATTCAAGAAAAACATTAGTAAATAGATATATGAGTCTAGATTTAGGGAAAATTTACGGATGTTGATTTTGAGTTTCGTAACTCGAGATATGATTTTTCTTGTAACTGTGACGCGAGTAGCTAGAAAGCTATGAATGTAGAAACAAATGATTTGAAGTTCTTAAATTGATAAATTATGTTTGGTAACCCCTCAAGCTCGACTCCGGTGATGGTCTCGGGCGTGGGGGCGTTATATTTAGTGGTATCAGGGCAGGTTTAGTCAGTTCTCAAACTACGTGTTGTATGTACGGATTTTGCTGTACATGCCATATGTATGAATTGTGATAGTGTGACGACTTGACCTTTTAAATGATTTTATATAGTAAATGGATCCCGATCCATTGTGGCGAGATGAAGTAGAGAGTAATGCGCCACTCTCCGCTGAAGGGGCAAGACCGACCGAAAACCCACCTCCTCATTGTTGGTCGGGGAGGAGGAGAAAGGATCGAAACCTTTCTCTAAATGATGAGTGCATGGTACACTCGAGTTCGTTTCAGACGAACCCAAATGTACGACCTCCCCACCTCCCCAATTCCTCAACCTATGCCTCCAATGCCTCAAGGAGTGGATATGATAAAATTTCACAGAACCCCGTTGATAGAATTCGTAAACAAGGGGTGAAGAATTTAGAGCAAATATTGATGATGATGCGAGAAAGCGAGTTCGCTTGAAAATTCTATCCGGGTATTTGATGAATTATCTTGTGCACTGAAGAATGTTTGAAATGTGCTACATCTTTGTTGAGAGATTCACCTATAATTGGTGGAAGACTTTGATTTGGTGGTACCAAAAGAGAGGGTAACCGGGAATTCTTTCAAGAAGAGTTTGGAAGAAATATATTAGTGAAAGATTTATTGATCGAAATGTAAAGAGTTTCTTGAGTGAAGCAAGGTAATATGACGATCTCGAATATGAAAGAGAGTTTGTTCGATTGAGTAAGTATGCTGGGAATATGTTCCTCTGAAGCCAAGATGTGCCGACGATTTGAAGACGGGCTCAACGAAGACATTAAAGTATTTTTCGGGATCCTTGAACCGAAAGAAATGGTAGTCCTAGTTGATCGAGCTTGTAAGGTCAAGAACTACTTAAAGAGAAGAGGAAGGTAGAGGTGAGACACGAAATTGGAAGAAAAGTCCAATGAGTAAGGCACCTTCACAAAGAACCCGGAAAGTCAAGAAATATGAATCCTCGCTCCCAAGTTTCATTTGGGCAATCATATGGAAATTTTAAGAAGCGAATGTGGGTCCTAAATCTCGAATACATACGCAATCAATGTAGGGAACTCGAGATTTGTTAAACCCGAGTGCCGGTGTGTGGTAGAAATCATTTTTCGTGCAGAGCAAATGAATGTTTTCAATGTGGTTCTCCGGATCATTTTATTAGAGACGCCAGAGAGAGTGAGAAAGAAAAATTTGAGTGTAAAAGCTAGTGGTGCAAACTCGAGGGAAGGTATCCGAGAAAAGTGGAAGTGAAACAAGCAGAAGAATGTAGCCGAGATGCAAAGCAGTTAGATCCGAGGGAAGAGCTCGACTAGAACTTATGCTATTAAAGCGCGTGAAGATGCTTCCTCACCCGACGTGATTACCAAGACATTTCTCTTTATGATATTAATGTTATTGCTTTGATTGATCCTCGGTTCTACTCATTCATACGTATGCATTAAACGGTGTCTAGTATGAATATACTGTTGAAAACACGTAATTTATGATTAGAGTGTCGAACCCGTTAGGCAAATGCGTGATAGTTGATAAAGTAAGCAAGAAATGCCCTTTAATGATTCGGGGTCATTACTTTTCGGCCGACTTGATGTTGTTGCCGTTTGATGAATTTGATGTTATTTTGGGTATGGATTGGTTGACATTGCATGATGCTATAATAAATTTCAAAGAAAAGGTTATAGAATTAAAGTGTGAAAGTGGTGAAATTCTGCGGGTTGAGCCAGACAAATCAGAGGCATTATCTAGTATGATTTCTTCGATGTCGGCTCAGAGATATTTGAGAAAGGGTTATGAAGCTTATTTGGCGTATGTAATTAATACAAAAGAAGTTGAAAAGAAAGTTGAATCAGTGCCGGTTGTGTGTGAATTTGCGGACGTATTTCCAGAAGAATTGCCGGGTTTGCCTCTAGTCAGGGAAGTAGAATTTGGTATTGATTTAATACCGGGAACAGCTTCGATCTCGATTGCTCCATATAGAATGGCACCAACTGAGTTGAAAGAATTAAAGTCGCAGTTGCAAGAGTTGACTGATAAAGGCTTTGTGAGACCGAGTTTTTCCCCTTGGGGTGCTCCCGTGTTATTTGTGAAAAAGAAGGATGGTTTTATGAGATTATGTGTTGATTATTGGCATTTAAACAAGGTGACAATCAAAAACAAGTATCCATTGCCGAGAATTGATGATTTGTTTGATCAGCTAAAAGGAGCGACATGGTTTTCAAAGATTGACTTGAGATCCGGTATTATCACCGCGAGTAAAGAGTCGATGTGCCTAAAACCGCTTTTAGAACAAGGTACGGTCATTATGAATTTTAGTTATGCCATTCGGGTTGACAAATGCTCTCATTGTGTTTATGGATTTAATGAATCGCATATTTCGCCATACTTGGACAGATTTGTTGTGGTGTTTATAGATGATATTTTAATTTATTCAAAAGATGAGACAGAGCATGCTAAGCATTTGAGGATAGTTTTGCAAAGTTTGAGAGATAAGCAGCTGTATGCTAAGTTTAGTAAAAGTGAATTTTGGCTCCGGGAAGTTGGATTTTTGGGTCATATTGTTTCAGGTGATGGTATACGGGTTGATCTTAGTAAAATTGCAGCCATTGTTGATTGGAAACCACCAAAAAATGTAACTGAAGTTAGAAGTTTCTTGGGGCTAGCTGGGTATTATCGGCGGTTCGTAAATGGATTTTCTATAATTGTTGCTCCTATGACTAGAATACTCCAAAGGATGTTAAATTTGAATGGACGGAAGAATGTCAACAGAGTTTCAAGAATTGAAAAGTTATTAATCAAGCACCGGTGTTGATACAACCCGAATCGTAAAGAATTTGTGGTGTATAGTGATGCTTCTCTAAATGGTTTGGGGTGTGTACTCATGCAAGAAGGAAAAGTGGTGGCTTATGCTTGAGAGATGTTAAAACCTCATGAGAAGAATTATCCTACTCACGATTTGGAATTGGTCTGCGGTGGTATTTGCTTTGAAGATTTGGCGACATTACTTGTATGGTGAAAAGTGCCGAGTATATACCGATCACAAAAGCCTTAAATACTTGATGTCACAAAAAGACTTGAATTTGAGACAGCGAAGATGGTTGGAGTTATTGAAAGATTACGAGCTTGTTATCGATTATCATCCAGGAAAAGTGAATGTGGTTGTGACAGCCCAAAATTGACCCTAGTCGGGATGTGGTTTCGGGACCACAAAACCGAGGCATAAAAATAATTTAAAATTTATTTTGATGCCTATAATATGTGTGTGCTCATGTGTGACATTTTTTATGATTGATTTAGTGTTATAAAGGTGAATTTCACTAGAAGGGACTTAGTAGTGAACTTTGAAAGTACGATAGGGAAATGTGTGATGACTAATTAAAGTATGCATGCAAAACTATGGACTTGCATGTCAAATTTCCCCAAAACAAGCTAGTGGCCGGCCATGACATGGTTTATGGGCAAAGAAAACATGTTGAAACATGTTTTGTTAATGCATGATGAATTAAATGATAAAATAATTAATGATGTTGGATGAGAAACAAAAAATCAAAAAATAGCTCATCCTTTCCCCATTCTTTGTGCAAGTGAAAGAAAAACAAGAAAAAATTGTTCATCCTTGTTCTTTCCTTTTTGGCCGAAAATACTAAGGAGGAGATAGGATTTTTGCTTCATGCTTGGTTTAGAAGAGATCTAGAAGGAGATTTGGCTAAATTTGCATCAAGATTAAGCTCAAGAGCTTAGAGGGCCACAATTGGATAAGGGGAAGGAAAAAGTGATCGAATAGCCGTCAAAGCCGTTCGACAACATCCGAGGTAAGTCCTCAAGAAATGACCCTACTCGAATTATGTGAAATGAAAAATTGATGTGTAATGACTATTGATTTATGTGTGTATGAGTATTTGAATGATGCCCGGGCTAAGTTCAAAAGGCGATTATGCTAGTGATATGTTTGTGTTTGAGCCTTAGTAACGAAAATGAAATATGAATGGGAAATGATTATTGATGTATATGTGTGCATGAGCAATTGAATGATATCCTGCTAAGTCCCAAGACATTTATGCTGGTAATTACATCCGGGTTAAGACCCGAAGGCAATTGTGCTAGTGACTACATCCGGGCTAAGACCCGAAGGCATTTGTGCAAATTGTGAAATCCGGGTTAAGTCCCGAAGGCCTTTGTGCGGGTTACCATAACCGGGCTATGTCCCGAAGGCGTTTGAACGAGTAGCTATATCCGGTTAAACTCCGAAGGTATGTGATTTGAAAATTATAAGCTTGCTGGAAAATTTTCAGCTAATGCACTTGTGAAACTTCCCAATAACAAGATATGTGTTGTGTGTGCTTTATGCGCTAGGAGTAAGAGCGTATGAATATTCGCTCCTATGATGGAACGAGTTATCGGCCTTAACGGTTGTTATTTGTGTATGAACATAAGAGTTGGGATGATGAAGTAAGTATGATTATGTGAATGTGTATTAATGAAATGATTCATTTGGCTATGTGAATGTAATGCTTGGTTAAAGCTGATTTTATTGCTTGAGACTTACTAAGCATAAAATGCTTACTCCGTTGCTTTGGCTCTCTGTTTTATAGATTTTGCTTCGGTAGCAAGCGGATTCGGGATCATTAAAGTCGAAGTCATCTACACTATCAAAGCCTCCATTTTGGTATAATTTTGGTTGAACTTTGAAATGGCATGTATAGGACTACCCTAATGTTGAAGGTCATGTACCTTTCGGTTTTGTGTAAGCTTGGATAGCCATGCGAAAATGGCTTATATACGTTTTTAGTATGATTCTATAATAGTTTGTATGATAATCATTATGGGGTATGAAATTGTTTGAAAGGATTAGCCATTGGAATGGTTAATCATAATCACACTTTGTGCTATGTGTGCAAAAAGGGCCATTTGAATCGTGGAAATCATGAAATAGGTAATGGTTACTTTGAAAACAGATGCTGGTAGCAGCACTGGTGTGGTTTTGAAAAATCACCAAAATTTGTAGGAATGGTATTAAATAATGAATAAATTATGAAAATGAACCTTAATGAGTCTACTTTCATGTGGAAGAAACGAAACGGTCATAGGAGTTACATGTTAAGAGATATTAAAGCTATTGTGAGATAGGGCCAGAACAGTTTCTGGGTCCCCTGTTTCAACTTTAAAAATTTATTATAAATTATCCAGAAATAATTAGGAGTCATACCTTATATGTACAGATTCCATTTTGAGTCTAGTTTCATTAGAAACAAACGGCACCAGTATTAAAGCCTTGTACAGAGAGATATTCAAGTTGTAACGCGCGAAGGTCAGAGCAGTCGATCCCTGTAACATGGGTGACTTTAACTAATAAACTGTACCAATTGGCCCGACCAAAAATTCTAGAAATAAATCCATGGATGGATATATGAGTCTAAATTCAGGGAAAATTTACGGAATCAGTTTCCAAGTTTTGAAACTCGAGATATGATTTTTAAGGTGACAGTGACGCAGATTTCCAGCCTGTCTGGAAATGTCAAATTGGTGGGTGAAATATGTGGATTTGGCTTGTTAACCCCTCGTGTCCGACACCGGCGATGGTCTCGGGTTCGGGGTGTTACAGTGGTTGCCGATGCTTTAAGTAGAAAGTTGTTGTTTGCTTTGAGAGTTATGAACACTCAGTTGAAAATTTCAAATGACAGTTCGATTCTAGCAGAGTTAAGGGCAAGATCGATGTTTTTACAAGAGATTTCTGAAGCTCAAAAAAAATGATCAAGATTTGCTAGCCAAAAGAAAACAGTGTGAAGCTGATACGGGATTAGATTTCAGAATCGGTTCTGATGGTTGTTTGATGTTTAAAAATCGGATTTGTGTACCGAAAAATGATGAGTTGATTCAAAAGATTTTGCATGAAGCATATAATGGTTGTTTAACGGTTCATCCGGGCAGTACGAAGATGTATAATGACTTGAAGAAAATGTACTGGTGGAGTGGAATGAAAAGAGATATTTCCGAGTTTGTATCAAAGTGCTTAGTTTGCCAACAAGTGAAAGCTGAACACCAAGTACCTTCGGGATTACTCCAGCCTATTATGGTTCCTGAATGGAAATGGGATCGGATTACTATGGATTTTATATCAGGGTTGCCCTTAACTCCAGGGAAGAAAAATGCCATCTGGGCAATAGTTGACAGACTGACTAAATCGGCTCATTTTATTTCGGTACTTACAGATTATTCTCTTAATAAGTTGGCTGAATTGTATATCCGAGAGATTGTTAGACTTCATGGGATACCTTTGTCAATCATTTCGGATTTTTTGGAAAAAGTTGCAAGAAGCATTAGGTACAAAGTTAAATTTTAGCACTGCCTTTCATCCACAAACTGATGGACAATCAGAGAGAGTAATTCAGATTCTTGAAGACATGCTCAGATGTTGTGTATTGGAATTTCAAGGTAGTTGGGAAAAGTATTTACCGTTGGTAGAATTTGCTTATAATAATAGTTATCAGACAAGTTTGAAGATGGCACCTTATGAAGCATTATATGGTCGTAAATGTTGGACGCCATTGTATTGGACTAAACTCAAGGAAAATCAGATTTATGGAGTTGATTTAATAAAAGAAACCGAAGAAAAGGTGAAAGTGATTCGAGATTGTTTGAAAGCTACTTCAGATAGACAGAAATCTTATGCGGATTTGAAACGAAAGGAAATGGAGTTTCAAGTTGGTGATAAGGTTTTTTTGAAAGTGTCTCCATGGAAGAAAGTCCTTAGATTTGGACGAAAGGGCAAGTTAAGTCCGCGTTTTATTGGACCATATGAAATAATTGAAAAAGTTGGACCGGTAGCATATCGGCTAGTGTTACCACCCGAATTAGAGAAGATTCATGATGTGTTTCACGTATCTATGTTACGTCGGTATCGTTCTGTAACACCCCGTACCCGAGTCCGTTACCGGAGTCGAACACAAGGTGCACACAGACTTAGCTTAATTGTTTTCACGGTCCATAAAAAAAATTTTCCAGACTAGCTGGTTACTGCGTCACTTTCGCTTTAAAAATCATATCTTGAGTTTTAAAGCTCAAAAATCAGTTTCGTAATTTTTACCTGAAACTAGACTCATAAGTCCATCAACATATTTTTTTCTAGAATTTTTGGTCAGGCCAATTAGTACAGTTTATTAGTTAAAGTCTCCCCTGTTGCAGGGACCGACTGCACTGACCTTCGTGCATTACGAATTGGATATCTCCCTGTACAGGGCTTAAATACTGATTCCGTTTGCTTCTATAGAAACTACACTCAGAGAGGAATCTATACATATATGGCATGACTCCTAATTATCTCTGGTTAATTTACAATGAATTTCCAAAGTTGGAATAGGGGATCCAGAAACCGTTCTGGCCCTGTTTCACGAGAACTTTAATATCTCTTAATATATAACTCATATGACCGTTTCGTTTCTTCTATATGAAAGTAGATTCATCAAGGTTCATTTACATAATTTATTAACTATTTAATACCATTCCTACTATTTTTAGTGATTTTCACATCCACATCACTGCTGCTGTCAGCATCTGCCTTTAAGGTAGGCTTGACCTATTTCATGGTTTCCATGATTCAATTGGCCCCTTTGCATACATAGCACAAGGTGTGATCATGATTAACCATTCCAATGGCTAATCGTTTCAAAACAATTCCATACCTCATAATGATCAACATACAAACGATTATAGTACTATGCTAGAAACGTATATAAGCCATTTTCGCATGGCTATCCGAATTTACACAAAACCGAAAGGTACATAACCTACAACAAAAGGGTAGTCCTATACATGCCATTTCAAAGTTCAACCAAAATTGTACCAAAATGGGGGCTTTGATAGTGTGGATGACTTCGACTTCAATGATCCCGAATCCGATAGCTAACGAGCAAAATCTATAAAACAGAAACAGAGAAAATGGAGTAAGCATTTAATGCTTAGTAAGTTTTAAGCAAAACAAAGTGTTCTCAATCACTATCATTGGTCATTCATATCAACTGCTCGATGAAGTTAATCCGGGCTTCATCTCGATCTATAATATCATTAAACGCAACACTTGGCTGCCACATAAATACTTTCGAATAATAATGACCTAGATGGTCAAATATTTCCCAAGCACATTCTTCATCGATTTTCAACTTCAATAATCCTTTCCACTTGTTCATAATCACATCCATGCTTTTAAGTATTTCAACATGACAAGTACTAAATTACCATAGGCACATAAAGAACCAAACATATTCCTTATCACATATCGTAAGCTTACAAATCATAATCCTTACCTTGTACTGGCACATCTAGCTCAACCCAACCCATACTCAAATCATAGGCTTTTGGGCAGAATATGCACTAATACATAAGAATATTTCATCGCATACTTTACTATACAACATACCATTACCAATTAGATCATTCTCATATTTGGAGTTATAATATTAGTCACATTTACCTACCTCTTTGATACTGATAATTCACCTCGAAATCACCCCACCGATGGGTAAGTAATACGTACCTGAACATCTTAAATACATAATACTTATTTGATGGTAACTTAATGCGATACTCAATATCAAAGTCTTACTTGAATCCTAGCCTTTAGCCGTCGGGTCTTTAAAGCTCGGATCTAGTACGAGCCACAAGCCTCACGGACATTAATCAGATAATATTCTCGCATAAAGCTGCGGGGTTTTAACCGGATATAATATTGACACAAATGCCCTCGGGACTTATCACATTTATACACTTTCATATTCATCGCATTGGCCATTCGGCCTTATCACTTATATACACTTTGACATTCATCACATCGCCATTCGGCCTTATCACATATATACATCTCATACATGTTTCATACTAGCCATTTGGCTTTACCACACATATATCTCATACATATTTCACACTAGCCATTTGGCTTTACCACACATATATCACATACATATTTCACACTAGCCATTTGGCTTTACCACACATATATCACATACATATTTCACACTAGCCATTTGGCTTTACCACACATATATATATTTAACTTGTATATCAATTTCAGCAATGGCTTATAAGCAACTCAAATGGTTTTATTAAGGTTTACAACAAAATCCCAAATTCAGCACAAGCTGTTTTTCCTGAGCAACAGTCATTAAATTATTCATAAATGGAGCTACGAAACTCCAAATGAAGTGCCGTTAATTTTTCCTGAATATAGACTCGTATATCTTCCATCTATAAATTTTTCAGAATTTTTGGTTTGGCCAATCAATACCAGATTTTTCTTAAAGTTTCCCCTGTTTCACTGTTTGACTAACCTGACCAGTCTTCACTACGAATCAAAATTATCATTGTACAGAATTCAAAGTATGTTCTATTTGATTTCATTTGAAACTAGACTCATTAAGGAGTCTAAGCATATAAATTTTATCTTGTAACCATTTTTGTACAAATTATAGTGATTTTCTCAAAACAGAACAGGGGATTTCGATGTCATTCTGACCCTGTCCCACACAACTTTAAATATCTCTTTATAGGAAATTTCTTTGCTTCCACGGTCTCTTTTATAGGAAACTAGACCAACTAAGCTTTGATTACATATTTTATTCAGCCTATAATTCCACAAAAAATTTATAGTGATTTTCTAAAATCACGTTACTGCTGCTGTCCCAAGCAAACTATTACATTTTGCTCTTAAATTTCCAAGTCCAAACACTTATGAACTTACCATTTGAGTTTAAGACATATCATGGCCACATCATATCTTATTAAATCAACTCATTATGTCCTAATATGATTGAATTTACTCAATGTTTAATACTTAAAACTTACCTCGGGAGTGGTCGACGATTAGATGTCCACGGCTATTCGTTTACTCTCTTTTCCCCTATCCGACTTTGATCTCTTTGCTCTTAAGCTTAAGTAAAACAATAGATTTGCTTAAGTACTTAACTAATATTATTCACTTAACAATCACATATCATTTAATCTTTATCTCAATACCAAACCGAGTTATGAGATCATACACCACACCATCAATTGAAGGTTAATTCATGGTAACATTAGTATTGAAAGGTTGCGTTGTGGGCAGCCTAAGAGGACCCGCAACACTTGGCTTAATTGTTGTAATATATCACGTTCGGAGGCTGATTCGGACAGCATTAATAGTACAACATTTAGACAGCATGAACAGGGCAGCAATTAACGATACCAACAAGGTAAAATTCGGACAGCAATTTAACGGTTTCAACAATTATCAAACACAAGAAAATAAAAGTTCAAGGAAAACTCACCAAGGTTCCCAACACCGATTCCACCTATTCAATTTGCTCTTTCCTTGTCTACTACCACCTTCTCCTACCTTGTTAGCTAAATACAATCAACCCCAAAGTTACAAAATAGATTATAACAACACAAGCATTCACTAGATTCTTTTAACACAAGTGAGAAACTCTTCATCTACTAGACATGCAACATTTGCAACTAGAAAAGAGAATCTTCTCTTCTCCCACATATTCGTCAAGCTCAAATCAGCAATGCAACCAGAATTTGTCAACGAAAAGCTATGGGCAAGGGAGAGTTTAGAAGAGTTACCTTCTACTTGAAAATTTTAACTTCTAAGCAAACAAATTCCATGGTTTTCCACTACATGCATTGCCTCTCCTTTCTAGCTTCATTCCTTTCTTCTTCTTTTCATTTCAGCTAAGAAGAACCGATTTCTTCTTTTCTTTTGCTTCTCAAGTCACGGCAATGGGGAAACATGGATGAGACAACCTTTTTTTTTTTTTCTTCATCACCCTCCCTTTTCATTTCTTTATTACTAACCCTTTATTTTATTCTTTCTCCCCGACACACTAACACAACATGTTTCCAACATGTTTCACCCCATAACATTTTGTCCCTCTCATGCTCATGGCCACTACCAAATTAGGGGAAATTGACATGCAAGTCCCCCTTTTATTTCATGCACTAATAGATCCTTATATTTTGACCTATCACATTTCAAAAGTGTCGCACATAAGTCCTATTGACTAAATTCACATGCAATTTACTAAATCAAAGCTTAAAACTTTCACACATTCAGATTCACATATAATAGTCATAAAATATGACGGCTAATTATTTTATGACTCGATTTTGTGGTCCGAAACCACTTTTCGACTAGGGTCAAATTAGGGTGTCACAACTCTCCTCCTTTAGGGATTTTCGTCCCCAAAATTTCTACCGATGCATAGTTTAGGATAACGTCCTCTTATTGAATTATATTCATATGAGCATTTCTACAAGTATGCACATATATCTCATTTTCTTGATTTCATAAGCAATAATCACTTAATTTAATTCACAAATGCATTTCAAACACATATTAAGCACATATTAACATGTATAATTCACATCATCAACCCACATATTTGTAACCCACATTTTCATTCATGTATAAGCTGTAACCTGACCGAAAGTATAAATATACTCAAACATCCCAATAAATATCCTTTATAACTCCATCGTATCTCAATATTCAACTTAACTTATTTCCAATGAAAATTCAACTTCCACACACGAACATTTAATTCATTCAAGACATACTAATATACCTCATTGCTGGAATTTTTGCAAGCGTATTAACTGAAATTTTTACAGCAAGATTGCTCATTTCGAATCACGTACCTTGAGATTTAACCGGATATAGCGACTCGCTCGATTGTCTTGGGACATAGCCCGTTATAGTGATTCGCACAATTGCCTTGAATTAGCCGGATTTAGTAACTCGCACAAAAACCTTGGGACTTAGCCGGATACCATTCAATAACCAAGCACATATATCAACAAATCAATACACATTCTTATTACATTCTCATTACCAAAGCTCAAACACAAGACACTTATCATATTTACAATTTCGGCTCAATAGCCACACACCAAGAGCATGATTTCGATTTGCTTAAAACATGATCTAATCAAATCATAATTTAAGCTCTATTTACTCAAGAACTTACTTCACATTACCAACCCTTATGTTCATACACAAAAGATCAACTTAGCTAAAGGCGGTAGCTCGTTTATCAACCGGCGAATACTTACTTGTAAGGGCTCAACTAATTCAAGCACATATGGCTCTTACAATGCCATATCCTAGATATGGTCTTACATATTCTCACATATCGAGCCGATGCCATGTCCTGCATGGTCTTACATTATCTCAAATCAATGCCTTCGTCCCAGACGAGGTCTTACATGAATTCCACTTCACACACTTAGTGCTCTTATTCATTCGTTATTACACATTGAAATGACTTACCCAAGTCTATAAACATCACGTATGTACACTTTTAAACATATCGTTTCATATAAATTTGAATTCGTATAATAATGAACACTTAAACTTTGCTCAATTTACCGACACGAAGCCTACTAGGCACGGAGGCGAATACGCCACCAAGATGATTGCTCTTGGGACCTAGCCCGGATACATCACTAGCACGAATGCTCCTCGAAACTTAGTCCGGATACATCACTAGCACGAATGCTCTTCGGAACTTAGTCCGGATACGTCACTAGCATGAATGCTCTTCGGAACTTAGCCCGGATATATCACTAGCACGAATGCTCTTGAACTTAGCCGGATATATCACTAGCACGAATGCTCTTGAACTTAGCCGGATCGCCACTAGCATGAATGCTCTTGGGACTTAGCCGGATATATCACTAGCACGAATGCTCTTGGGACTTAGCCCGGATCATCGTCGAGACCTTTAGCTCGGATGAAATCTCCACACAAAGCCGTAATTTTAATCCGGACATAATCTTTGTACCTAGCCATCGGGTCTTTACCCGGACATAATCTCTTCATACGGTCAATGGGTCTTTAAACTCGGATTCACATCATGAGTCTCATACATATTTATTCACATGTTATCATGTTTCACATGGCACAAATCACATTTATAATTTAATCAATTCATTCACATGTAAACATATAACATGATTCTTGACTTTAAGTCGTAAATATCATTCAAATCTAATACATGTATGCTTCTTTTACTAAACTTTCAGCTCAATAAGTAATCACACAAAAGCATATATCCCCAATCTCTTCCTTTGTTCATTTCTCTAATAACCTTATTATGATAAGGACAATGGGACATCATTCATCTATCATAAATGTATATCATGGCATTTTAAATTAAATACCAAATTCACTTACTCAAAACGTACTTATGTTATACCCTTCTTAATATTGACACATCATAAGCATGTCTCAGTCCTCTCAATACCATCTGCTATAGCTCGATCGGGATCGGAATTCATTACAATAAATAAATACATTTTCAATTGTCAGAAATCACCACACTATCAAATAATCACATAATGGCATGTATAGCTAGACCCAAACGTATTACGGTAGTCCTAGAATCGACTAAACCGTAGCTCGATACCAATAAAATTGTAACACCCGCACCGAGTCCGTTATCGAGTCGAACACAAGGTGCACACAGACTTAGCTTAATTGTTTTCACAGTCCATAAAAAAAATTTTCCAGACTAGCTGGTTACTGCGTCACTGTTGCTTTAAAAATCATATCTTGAGTTTTAAAGCTCGAAAATCAGTTTCGTAATTTTTCCCTGAAACTAGACTCATAAGTTCATCAACATATTTTTTTATAAAATTTTTGGTCGGGCCAATTAGTACAGTTTATTAGTTAAAATCTCCCCTATTGCAGGGACCGACTGCACTGCCATTCATGCATTACGAATTGGATATCTCCCTGTACAGGGCTTCAATACTGATGCCGTTTGTTTATATAGAAACTACACTCAGAGAGGAATCTATACATATATGGCATGACTCCTAATTATCTCTGGTTAATTTACAATGAATTTCCAAAGTCGGAACAGGGGATCCAGAAACCGTTCTGGCCCTGTTTCACGAGAACTTTAATATCTCTTAATATCTAACTCATATGACCGTTTCGTTTCTTCTATATGAAAGTAGATTCATCAAGGTTCATTTACATAATTTATTCACTATTTAATACCATTCCTACTATTTTTAGTGATTTTTCACATCCACATCACTGCTGCTGTCAGCATCTGCCTTTAAGGTAGGCTTGACCTATTTCATGGTTTCCATGATTCAATTGGCCCCTTTTGCATACATAGCACAAGGTGTGATCATGATTAATCATTCCAATGGCTAATCGTTTCAAAACAATTCCATACCTCATAATGATCAACATACAAACGATTATAGTACTATGCTGGAAACGTATATAAGCCATTTTCGCATGGCTATCCGAATTTACACAAAACCGAAAGGTACATAACCTACAACAAAAGGGTAGTCCTATACATGCCATTTCAAAGTTCAACCAAAATTGTACCAAAATGGGGGCTTTGATAGTGTGGATGACTTCGACTTCAATGATCCCGAATCCGATAGCTAACGAGCAAAATCTATAAAACAGAGAAACAGAGAAAACGGAGTAAGCATTTAATGCTTAGTAAGTTTTAAGCAAAACAAAGTGTTCTCAATCACTATCATTGGTCATTCATATCAACTGTTCGATGAAGTTAATCCAGGGCTTCATCTCGATCTATAATATCATTAAACGCAACACTTGGCTGCCACATAAATACTTTCAATAATAATGACCTAGATGGTCAAATATTTCCCAAGCACATTCTTCATCGATTTTCAACTTCAATAATCCTTTCCACTTGTTCATAATCACATCCATGCTTTTAAGTATTTCAACATGACAAGTACTAAATTACCATAGGCACATAAAGAACCAAACATATTCCTTATCACATATACGTAAGCTTACAAATCATAATCCTTACCTTGTCTTGGCACATCTAGCTCAACCCAACCCATACTCAAATCATAGGCTTTTGGGCGAATATGCACTAATACATAAGAATATTTCATCGCATACTTTACTATACAACATACCATTACCAATTAGATCATTCTCATATTTGGAGTTATAATATTAGTCACATTTACCTACCTCTTTGATACCGATAATTCACCTCGAAATCACCCCACCGATGGGTAAGTAATACGCACTGAACATCTTAAATACATAATACTTATTTGATGGTAACTTAATGCGATACTCAATATCAAAGTCTTACTTGAATCCTAGCCTTTAGCCGTCGGGTCTTTAAAGCTCGGATCTAGTACGAGCAACGAAAGCCTACGGACATTAATCAGATAATATTCTCGCATAAAGCCCTGCGGGTTTTAACCCGGATATAGTATCGACACAAATGCCCCTCGGGACTTATCACATTTATACACTTTCATATTCATCGCATTGGCCATTCGGCCTTATCACTTATATACACTTTGACATTCATCACATCGGCCATTCGCCTTATCACATATATACATCTCATACATGTTTCATACTAGCCATTTGGCTTTACCACACATATATCTCATACATATTTCACACTAGCCATTTGGCTTTACCACACATATATCACATACATATTTCACACTAGCCATTTGGCTTTACCACACATATATCACATACATATTTCACACTAGCCATTTGGCTTTACCACACATATATATATTTAACTTGTATATCAATTTCAGCAATGGCTTATAAGCAACTCAAATGGTTTTATTAAGGTTTACAACAAAATCCCAAATTCAGCACAAGCTGTTTTTCCTGAGCAACAGTCATTAAATTATTCATAAATGGAGCTACGAAACTCCAAATGAAGTGCCGTTAATTTTTCCTGAATATAGACTCGTATATCTTCCATCTATAAATTTTTCAGAATTTTGGTTTGGCCAATCAATACCAGATTTTTCTTAAAGTTTCCCTGTTTCACTGTTTGACTAACCTGACCAGTCTTCACTACGAATCAAAATTATCATTGTACAGAATTCAAAGTATGTTCTATTTGATTTCATTTGAAACTAGACTCATTAAGGAGTCTAAGCATATAAATTTTATCTTGTAACCATTTTTGTACAAATTATAGTGATTTTCTCAAAACAGAACAGGGGATTTCGATGTCATTCTGACCCTGTCCCACACAACTTTAAATATCTCTTTATAGGAAATTTCTTTGCTTCCACGGTCTCTTTTATAGGAAACTAGACCAACTAAGCTTTGATTACATATTTTATTCAGCCTATAATTCCACACAAAAAATTTATAGTGATTTTCTAAAATCACGTTACTGCTGCTGTCCCAAGCAAACTATTACATTTTGCTCTTAAATTTCCAAGTCCAAACACTTATGAACTTACCATTTGAGTTTAAGACATATCATGGCCACATCATATCTTATTAAATCAACTCATTATGTCCTAATATGATTGAATTTACTCAATGTTTAATACTTAAAACTTACCTCGGGAGTGGTCGACGATTAGATGTCCACGGCTATTCGTTTACTCTCTTTTCCCCTATCCGACTTTGATCTCTTTGCTCTTAAGCTTAAGTAAAACAATAGATTTGCTTAAGTACTTAACTAATATTATTCACTTAACAATCACATATCATTTAATCTTTATCTCAATACCAAACCGAGTTATGAGATCATACACCACACCATCAATTGAAGGTTAATTCATGGTAACATTAGTATTGAAAGGTTGCGTTGTGGGCAGCCTAAGAGGACCCATAACACTTGGCTTAATTGCTGTAATATATCACGTTCGGAGGCTGATTCGGACAGCATTAATAGTACAACATTTAGACAGCATGAACAGGGCAGCAATTAACGATACCAACAAGGTAAAATTCGGACAGCAATTTAACGGTTTCAACAATTATCAAACACAAGAAAATAAAAGTTCAAGGAAAACTCACCAAGGTTCCCAACACCGATTCCACCTATTCAATTTGCTCTTTCCTTGTCTACTACCACCTTCTCCTACCTTGTTAGCTAAATACAATCAACCCCAAAGTTACAAAAATAGATTATAACAACACAAGCATTCACTAGATTCTTTTAACACAAGTGAGAAACTCTTCATCTACTAGACATGCAACATTTGCAACTAGAAAAGAGAATCTTCTCTTCTCCCACATATTCGTCAAGCTCAAATCAACAATGCAACCAGAATTTGTCAACTAAAAGCTATGGGCAAGGGAGAGTTTAGAAGAGTTACCTTCTACTTGAAAATTTTAACTTCTAAGCAAACAAATTCCATGGTTTTCCACTACATGCACTGCCTCTCCTTTCTAGCTTCATTCCTTTCTTCTTCTTTTCATTTCACTAAGAAGAACCGATTTCTTCTTTTCTTTTGCTTCTCAAGTCACGGCAATGGGGGAACTTGGATGAGACAACCTTTTTTTTTTGTTTTTCTCATCACCCTCCCTTTTCATTTCTTTATTACTAACCCCTTTATTTTATTCTTTCTCCCTAACACACTAACACAACATGTTTCCAACATGTTTCACCCCATAACATTTTGTCCCTCTCATGCTCATGGGCCACTACCAAATTAGGGGAAATTGACATGCAAGTCCCCCTTTTATTTCATGCACTAATAGATCCTTATATTTTGACCTATCACATTTCAAAAGTGTCGCACATAAGTCCTATTGACTAAATTCACATGCAATTTACTAAATCAAAGCTTAAAACTTTCACACATTCGTATTCACATATAATAGTCATAAAATATGACGGCTAATTATTTTTATGACTCGATTTTGTGGTCCCGAAACCACCTTTCGACTAGGGTCAAATTAGGGGTGTCACACGTTCGGATCCTTCACATATAATTTCACCGACAGAAATTGAACTGCTATCGGATATGACTTATGAAAAAGAACCGATTAAGATTTTAGCTCGAGAAGTCAAACAACTAAGAAATAAAAGTGTTGCACTTGTAAAAGTGTTGTGGCAAAAGCATGGGGTAGAAGAGACTACATGGGAACCTAAAGAAACTATGAGAAACCAATACCCACACCTGTTTACCGGTAAGATTTTCGAGGACGAAAATCCTTAAAAGGGGGGGAGAGTTGTAATATCCTGAATTAGGGCTTAATCAGAATAGTGATTTCGTGACCACAAATCCGAGATAGAAATAATTATTTTACAATGATTTTGATGTTTATGATATGATTGCATGATTGTGTGAAAATTTCGTGATGAAATTATATGCCTAAAGTGCTTAAATTGAAAGTAGGGACTAAATCGAATAAGTTGCAAAACTTGCATTCTAGAAGTTTTTAGTATGAAATTGTTTTGGAATATTAATGAGGAGGTCTTAAATAGCAATTTGACCAATTTTAAGTTCATGGACAAAATTAGGACATGGAAGGAATTTTTGGAAAGATTAGTAGTAAGGGTATTTTGGTCATTTAGTTATTAAAATGAATTAAAAGCAAAATTAAAAGCCAATTTTTGTCCATCTTCTTCATTAGGCCGAAATTTCAAGGGTTCTCCATAGCTAGGGTTTGTTTCAAGCTTCCAAGCTCCATAGTAAGTGATTCCAAGCCCGCTTTTAATGTTCTTTACGCTTTTGGAATCCCGGAAGCTCGATTAAGCTTATGCTAGCAATAATTCAACCTAGGGTTTATATTTGCAAAAATACCCATAGGTGAAATTTGTGTATTTTGATGTTTTACGATAGAATATGGGGTTTTAAATTATGTTAGACAACTTGTGCTACTCGGTTTTTAGTGAAAACGAGTAAAAGGGCTTAATCGGCAAAAATACCTAATAGTCACAAGTATATGTTAGAGAGAATTTGATGTTGCCATAGAAGGAAAAGTGATCAGTATGTTATAAAACATAAGAATAAGGAATAAAGTTTAATTCCAGAGCCTAGGGGCAAAAGTGTAATTATGCAAAAGTTTAGGGCAAAAGTGTAATTTTTTAAAGTTCAGTATTAAATGCTGTTTTGATAAATGTATGTATTAAATACGATTAATTTGGTATTATAGATCAAGAAAAACGAGATTCAAGTCGTGATCGAGGAAAAGAAAAGATTGTGGACTAAATTGCAAAATCTTTATATTTTGGTACCAAGGTAAGTTCATGTGTAAATAATGTAGCATAAATGTTTTTTTAAGTTATTAATGTTAATTATATGATATGCTGATTTTTAATCGTGAAATATTATGCTTTGTGGTTAATGTTGAGTAATATGCAAATTATGTTTAATACTTGATAAATATGAATTGCTACGAGAGTATCGGCCCGATATTCCATGGAAGACGGCAAATGTGAGATCGAGGAAAAGCCCGTTTGAACCTTAGGAATAGATTAGGATACAAGTGACATGTCACTAGGATGCTTGAGCATCCGAACTCGTTGAGTTGAGTCCGAGTTCACTTATGGATGCAAATGTCCGAACTCGTTGAGTTGAGTCCGAGTTCGTGAGATGTAACTAGGCATCCGAACTCGTTGAGTTGAGTCCGAGTTCATTTATGGATGCGAACGCCCGAGCTCGTTCAGTTGAGTCCGAGTTCACTTAGGGGCGGGTTACATGATTTCTTGATTACATATGTGGCACTTATGTGCAAATTATCCATGTATCCGAAGTTATATTCGATGTGTTCAACGGTGAAATTTCTAGTTTAATGGAAGAGCACTTAAGATATAAGTGACGTTTTGGGTAAGTGTTGTGAAATGGACACTTTGGACAGGTATGTTCTTAACCCTCGGGTTGAAAATAGATACAACAACGATAAGGTGGTAAGATGATGAATGATGTTTAAAGATGTGATGTATGTTTTGGTGGTACCATGCTAAAGTTGTTTGGTATATTTGTATTGTTATGTTACTTGTTATTTACATATGAACTTACTAAGCATATATGCTTACTCCTTCCTTTTCATTCACTGTAGTTTTGAACAAGCCGGCTCAGGAATCGGAACAGGTCGAAAGTTCGATCACACTATCCAAAGGACTTTTATCTTGGTAAATGGCTTGTACAATTACTTAAGTATGGCATGTATAGCAATATACCTATTTTGTGTAAATAATTTTATGATATGGCCATGTTTGGTTGAGAAAATGTTTGATATTGATAAGTCATGGTGATGGCTAATTTAGATCATGTTTAATATCATGGAAGTTTAACAGGTTATCTAGTTCATAAAAATTCATGGAAAGATGAAACTTGCCTTAAAATAGAATATTGCTGCAGCAATAACATGAATTTGAAAAATCACTAAAAATAGTATAAATAGAACTAAATGATGAGTAAGTTATGAAATTGAAGCTTAATGAGTCTATTTTCATATGGATTGAACAAAACAAGAATATAAATTATATTTTATGAGATATTTAAACTTTTACGAAACAGCGCCAGAGTGATTTCTGGATCCCCTGTTCTGAGTTTAAAAATTCATAATAAATTTTACTAAAATAATTAGAAGTTGTTATTTATATGTACAGATTCCTTATTGAGTTTAGTTTTAATAGAAACAAACCTCATAGTCATTGAAATTTTGTATAGAGATATATCTGATTCGTAATACACAGAGGTCAGAGCAGTCAAACCCTGAAATAGGGGATACTTTAATTAATAAACTGTACTAATTGGACCAATAAAAAATTCTATTAAAAAAATTAGTAAATAGATATATGAGTATAGATTCAGGGAAAATTTACGGATCTTGATTTCGAGTTTCGTATCTCGAGATATGATTTTTCTTGTAACTGTGACGCGAGTAGCTAGAAAGCTGTGAATGTAGAAACAAATGATTTGAAGTTCTTAAATTGATAAATTATGTTCGGTAACCCCTCAAGCTCGACTCCGGTGATGGTCTCCGGCGTGGGGGCGTTACAACACATGTCTTACACTAACTCTCGTCTCAATGTCGATGCATGTCCCAGACATGTCTTACACTGATTCTCATAATGTGGCCGATGCATGTCCCAGGCATGTCTTACACTAGTACACATATCACCCAATGTCATGGCATGAATACACAAATTTATTCCTAATGTTCAACCAAGAGTCTTTATTTCATTAATTTCTCAACATGCATACTCAAATTCACAATCAAAACAATTTATGCAATATCAATTCAATTACACATCATAACAATATAGTTGCATTATTAACATACAACTTACATCAGATTACAAAATGTAGGTAATTAGACGATTTACTCTACTTGCTTGGCCTTCCCCTAGTCTAAGTCCAGTTTTCGTGTTTCTTGATCTAAAATAATGAAATTTACTCATTTAACCTCTAAATAAATTTAAGCAATCATAAATTCACATTTTTGGCAAAATGACCATTTCACCCCTAAGCTCGAAAATCGATTTTTATTGAATTTCTTCAAATCTTAAGCCTAGCTGACCCCTTTTTTACTCTTATAGTGACCCAAAATTCCCATTGTTTAACAACATTACTATTCATTTTACAAACTTTACAAAATGGTCCTATTAGGGTTTTCATGAGAAGTCTTTTCACAAAAGTTGGTTACTACACAACTAAGATTCATTTTCTTCCATAAAAACTCAGCAAACATCATAAATCCTTTCATTGAAAATCCCTAGACTATCAACCATTTTGCAAAATGGTCCCCTCATTAGCTAGCTCATGCCATAAGGGTTCTAAAAGTACCAAAATTATCAAAATACGCATCTAAATCACTTACTTGAGAGAGATATAAGTTGTTGAAATTTCAAGCTTCCAAAACCCTTAGAATGGCTGAAAATTTTGGTGGAGGAGAAAGAAAGAATGAAAAAGATCAAGGCTAGTCTCTAGGGTATTATTTTATCATACATTAAGTTAACAACTCCTTTGACCATTTGATTTTCTTGTCCCCTATGGCCGCCCATCAGCTTCTAAAGGGTCTAATTGCACTTTAAAGACCCCCAATTTTGGTTTCTAGCTATGTGGTACATCTATCAAGTAAAATATAACTTTTACCCCTTATGCGATTTAGTCATTTTTCGAAATTAAGCTCACAAATGCTAAAATTACCTCACCAAAATTTTCATGCACTAATATAATCATGCTATAACACCAAAATAATAATAAAAATAATTTCTTGACTTCAAATTTGTAGTCTCGAAAGCACTGTTCGACTAAACCCAAAATTAGACTATTATAGTAATATTCACCATATAAGTAATTTTTAATTTAAAATGTCATAATTAAATTGAACAAAAATCATTTGATTATTTAATCCACTAAACTTTCTAATATTAAAAATATAAAAAAAACTGTAAAGTAGGAGCATAATTAAACTTTTTATATAAAACAATTGAACCAATCACTCTCCATATTAGAAAAAGTTAGCAAAAACTCAAATTTTAGGTGCCACTTTATCAGTCAACTCTTGAAGAAAAAACGATTTTCTAATCACTTTTATTTCGATTAATTGCATGATTTTTAAGTTAAATTAATTGATAATTAAAATTTTAAAAATTATTAATTAATTTTTAATTAAATTAAATTTGACCACTAATCAATTGACTAAATTAAATCGATTCAATGATTAATTAAATTTTAATTGAATTATCAACATCCTTACCCTTAATTCAAAAATTAAATAGAGTTAAAAACAATATATTTTTTAAATTTTTTAAAAAGTGGTATTTACCACTAATTTTACCATTGGGTTATCCTTAATTTTCTTTACTTTTTTTGGTAGCCTAAAGTAAATCGCTAGGTTGCCTTAGCTTGGAAACTTGGAGGCTGCCCATGTGGGCCACTCCTTATCATAATTCCATGGCCATCAATATCTAATCATATGGTATGCTTTTACATTAATAAATATCTATGCGCTGATCGTTCCATCGATACACATGCCGAGGAGGTCCATAACTATTGCTTGCCTTTCTTCTGCAAATGATAGTTATGATAATTTTGAATTCAAATTAATAAGTTAAATTTTAAAATGATTTTATTTTTTATTCATTTGAACTCAATTTTTTTTTTAAAAAATTCGGTTACTGCCCATTTACGATGACAGCTGCTTTGTTCTTTTATATCTGCCTTTTCCACCTTATTTCCATTTCTCCCAACTCCACCTATTGGAGTTCACATTCATTAATTGGCACTAAAGAATACCTCAGCTTATCTTGTTGACTTTCTTATACAGTGGAGCACAAAATACTCCTACTAAATATTTTCTCTCATCGTCTTAACTCCTTTGATTAAATCCTATTTTTAATACAATAATAATAAATATATATGTTTGTGATGATTATAGTTGAGTTGCGCCTTTTGAATATTTATTAATTTAATTGCGAATATTAATCATTGAATGTAACTTTTCTTTTAAAATTTATTTTCTTTTAAATTTCAACTACATATTGATCATTAGTCATTAGATATAAATCGAATTTCAATATCATTAAATAAGTAAGTGTAATAATTCAAGTTGCTTAATTGGAATCACCAGCAATCACACTAATTTCATCCCAAAAGGAATTTTTTTGTAATTTTCATGAATAAGGAAAGAATCTTTTATATAAAGCAAAATTTTTATTTCAAATTAAGTATAATGATAAATTTAGTAGTTAATATTTATATTTTTATTAATTTAATTTTTATTTTTATTATTTAAATTTGATTATTAGTCTTTAAAAATGAAAATATTAATTAAAATATTAATTTTAATAATATTGGCATAACAACTCACATGACAGTTTACGTGCGCTTCATGCTAACGTGTCACTATTTGTCTAATATGCTATGCCAACAAATAATCTAAAAATTATAAAAAATTTAAAAATAAAATAAAGTTCATAATTTTTTAAAAAATTTAGCCTAAAATATGTGGACAATTTTTTAAAAATAATTTAATTAATATTTTCATAAAAATAATTAAATTGTTTTCTGAAAACTAAATTTAACTTAAAAATAAAGAGTAAAATAAAAAATATAAATATTAAAAATTAAAATTATACCTTTAAATTATTCATATCAATAAATAATTACCTTAACTCCATAACTTTCGTATACGGATCCAGCAAAGCTTAACTCGGCCACAACATTAATATGATAAATAATTAATAAAAATAATGCATTAAATATAATGATCTAAAACGGATCCCATCATAAATTATAATCAATTTTGTTTTTGTACATATGGATTTCCTTTTCTTGAGAGAGGGAAAAGAATCTTTATTTATATAATGGTATCTCTTCCTTCATTTATTGTTTTTCCCTTACAAAGTCATGTTGTTGCCTTTCACACCCTCTATTATACTATTCAGCTGTTCACACTTCACATCATCCTTCTAAATATAACTGTAAGCTCTTCTGTGTATATATATTTTTTTCCATTCTTGCTTATGACCCTCCTTGGTTGAAGAACACCCAGTTTTGATTATCCCTACAAAGTTAAGGTCTTCGTTTTCTGACAGAATCTTGAAGAATACCCAGCAAGTAAACATGACTAATGTTAATGGAGGAGAATCCCCTTCAAGGCTTGAGGTTTGTGCTTTCTCGTCTTGTTCGTTTGAGTTATCAATGAGCTTAGAGTTATCTTTTTAAATTTAATTACATGTATTATTGACTTAGTTTATTGTTAAAAAAAAATCAGGGAAAACTGAGTGCCATGATTGTTTGTTGGATTCTGGGATTTGGATCTCTCATCTCTTGGAATAGTATGCTCACAATGGGAGATTATTATTATAATTTGTTTCCTGTAAGTAAACTCTTCTTACTTTGTGTTTAATGTTTATTCTTTAATTTTTTTCAAATGATATATATGGTTTTAAACATAAATTTTAATTTTTTTGAATTACAAGTTTACGTCTTTTTATCTTTCCACAGATATTATAATATATTCTTTTCTCTTTTATTGAATTTAAAACATAAGATAATGAAAATTTTAATATTTATCCCATAGTAGAGTTATATTTATTGACTATTAGTATAAGTTCATAAAAGTTGTGTCATGGTCAAATTCAATTGATCTTTTTCTATTTATGCAAAATCCGGCTGGGCTTTTGTGTGTGTTTTATTATTAAATCTTAATTTCTTAATAATGGTATTTTTATTCTTATTTCTAAGAATAATATTATTTATCAAGTAAAAATTTATAAGTTAACTCAACATTACCTTCATTTCCTTCTATTTTCTCTTTCTTCCTTTTATATAATATTTTTAGATGAAAGGATTCATTTACAGCAGTTTTATATATTTTTGTATTGTAGCTTAAAATTTTCTGATTATTTATTTTATATAAAAACTTTCAATTATTTAATAAATATTAATATATATAATATTCTAGATCAATATGATAAATATCGAATTAGATTAAAATTTACAAAATAATAAGTACAATTATATTGATAAATGATTAGATTTTTATTAAAACAAAATCAAACCCAAAAATTGTGAAAAACACGTGTAAAATATATTTTTAATAAAACCCCAAACCATAAATATTAAAATTTGATGATAAAAAATTGTTATAATTAAATTTGGAAATTTTTTGGATAATTAAAATAAAAAGATAAATAGTGGGATGTAAACTCATAAAATATTATTATATTTGGCTGGCTTTAATTTATATTTTGATAACAATACATATTTATATATGAGCAATTATGCATAATATGATAAAATAAATCCATTTTTGTGAATTTTGTGAAAATAATAGGATGATTTACAACAATAAAAGAAGATTTATATGTTTACTTGCAACAAACGAGGATAAAGGAGATTATACGAAGTTTAAAAATGGTAAATATTCTATTTTTAAAGTTAAAAATAGAGATGGTGGCAAAAAAATAAAATAATTCTGCAATAAGAAAAACTTCAATTTATATTTTTTCGATACTGTTTAAATAGAAAAATGTAAAAGATATTTGAAAAAATTTAAAAATGAAAAGAAAATTAGAATAAACATAAAGGGCTGAATTTACTTGTGTATTTAAGTAATCTTTAGTTTTGTTTTTAAACTATATATGTATAATTTTTTTCTTAATATTTTATGTTGTTTTAACTATCTAAAATTCTTACAAATTATTGATACATAAATTGTTGTTATTGGAATTAGATCAGATAAATTAATTAGATTAATTCGATAAAAATTAATTGATATAGGCTAGAAGTCTTTCAATGAATTATTACATAAAAATTGATGGTTGAATGAATTTTATAATATTTTAATATTTAATTATTATTCAACCTACAATTGAATTAATTAAGGAAAAATTGATAATCTGATCAGTTTATTAGTATAACATTGAAATAAACCAGTCTATTTCATATTTGTCACTTTTATATCTATCTTCGTTGCTTGTCTTTTATTCACATTTTGTATATTTACTTTCTTTACTTTTTTCTGGAATACTTCCTTTATTTTCTTAGTTTATATTTGTTTACTCATATTAATCATTTTAGTTAATTAACTGTTTTAATTTATTATGTTGAAATTAATTTTATACTTTTGTGAATTTATATTGGTATTATGAATATTAGTTATAACTTTTAATGTTAATAGATTAAAATTAATTTAAAAATTTCAAATAAGAATTTTTTAAAATTAATAATTTTAATATAAATAATGACTATTTCATAACTATAGTTCGTTTTACAGGGTGACATTTTAATTGTCACAAAGATACATTCACTATCATGTTAATTAACTGCATATTCCAAGCATTAAACGTCGTTGTTCTGTCAATAGTTCAATACATATATTATCCAAATCTCATAAAAATGAGTTCCTAATCTGATGATGTGTATGTTTGCATTTGAAGGACTACCATCCTTCAAGGGTGCTTACTCTGGTTTATCAACCCTTTGCCTTTGGAACAATGTCAATATTGGCATACAACGAATCAAAGATTAATACTAGACGGAGGAACATATTTGGATACTCACTTTTCGTTGCAAGTACTTTCATGCTCTTAGTGGTAAAGTAAAACTGCTCCTTTATTTTACACACTCCATCATCCACTTCATTCTCCAACTAACCTCTATTTTTCCCCCCATCATTTCTTCGATAGTTAGATTTAGCTACATCAGGGAGAGGAGGACTTGGATCTTTCATTGGTATATGTGTTATTGTTGCTTTTTTTGGAGTTGCAGATGCCTGTGTTCAAGGTGGAATTGTTGGCGATTTGTCTTTCATGCTCCCTGACTTTATCCAGGTTGGTTTTCTTTATTTTCTTTAACACTTGATTAACAGTTGATTTAACGGTTAATTGTTGGTTTTATGATTCAGTCCTTCTTTGCTGGTTTGGCTGCATCTGGTGCCTTGACCTCTGCTTTAAGGCTTATCACAAAAGCAGCCTTTGAAAAGTCTAACAATGGTCTTCGTAAAGGGGCTAGTATGTGCCTTTTCTTTGCTATTTGACAAAACCGTCATTAATTTGGCTACGTCTGTTAGTTCGTTGAAACAAAAATTCTCTCCTTTTTGCAGTGTTGTTTCTAGCTATTTCTACATTATTTGAGTTCCTATGTGTCCTATTGTATACATATTTCTTCCCCAAATTGCCAATAGTGAAGTACTTCCGCTCCAAGGCAGCTTTAGAAGGATCAAAAACTGTTCAAGCTGATCTTGCGGCTGCTGGTATCCAAACAAAAGAAGACCATGTAAATACTGACCTTTACCAAATATTTCTCAAAACCGCTTTTAACCTTGCTTTAAGTTAATACAACTTCCTTCTTATTCTTCTTTTTTTTTTTTTTTTGTCATTTTCACAGAATGAACAGAATGAGAGGCTAAGCAACAAACAATTATTCATTCAAAACATAGATTATGCGCTTGACCTATTTCTAATATACGTCTTAACACTATCGATTTTCCCTGGATTCTTATACGAAAACACTGGTGAACATAAGTTGGGTACATGGTAAGTTTTCATTCATTCAGTGAAATGACATTTGAAGTTGCTTTACCTAAAGATCTAAATATCCACTTGAAGATAAATATGATACGATTGATGTGTTTCTAGGTATCCACTTGTGTTGATAGCATCTTACAATGTGTGGGATTTGATATCAAGATATCTTCCCCTTGTGAAATTCTTGAAGATAGAGTCAAGGAAAGGCCTTACGATTGCAATACTTTCTCGTTTCTTACTGATCCCTGCTTTTTACTTCACTGCCAAGTATGGTGATCAAGGATGGATGATATTGCTCGTATCATTCCTGGGATTAACAAATGGTCACCTTACGGTCTGCGTGATGACTGCAGCACCTAAATGTTACAAGGTTAGTGTTGGCATAGTAAGTTGCAGTATGAAATTTATCGTAATATTCTTTGTAATCTCTAACAAAAATTTCTTGTTTTCTTTTGACAGGGGCCTGAACAAAATGCCTTGGGTAATATACTAGTGCTATGTCTATTACTTGGGATATTTGCGGGGGTTTCTTTGGATTGGTTGTGGCTCATTGGTAAAAAGAATGCCTTTTAAAAGATTCAAGGCTTAGGTTGTTATTTGATGTAGAAATTTGATTTTTCACAAATGCTGAAATATTAGATTTTATCTTTTAATTTGTGAGAATGTTGAACAATGCCATGCCGCTATAACCAACCTTCGAGATGCTTAATATTTTAATCTAATTCTTTAAAAAAAGTAATATACTTAGCTTTAGAAAGTAATATAGTTAGATTAAAATCGACTTGCAAATTAGTTTAAAATCAGTTATACATTCAAGAAGTGAATTAAAATTATAAATACTATTAATAAAGTATAACCAAAAAAAGTGTTTGACCTCCATTTGTTGATGGAGATTGTAACACCTCTCACCCGTATTCGTCGTCGAATTAGGGTTACAAAGCATTACCGATCAAAATATAGTTCAGAACAATCATTAATTACTATTCATACATAAAGTGATATATTTTCCTTTACAAAATTTTTCCATACTCAAATTAATAACCATCCTCTTATTCATACAAATCAAATTCGTTAATATAAAACACATAACCAATTAAAATCAAACATGTATTATTAATCATATTACATATACGAACCATGCTTCAAAATTCAACCATATCAATGTCATAGATATAATCAAATTTTCAAACCAATTAACTTACATAAAAACCATACTACATATTCTTTATTTTATATACAAAATTCGAACCTTATGAGCATCAAATTTCATAGCATGCAAATGACTAAATCATTAACCAACATTTTTCATCTCATGTACCAAACATGCATTAATACTCCCCTTAGTACAATTTCATTACTTCATCGAAATACTAAACATACCATTTTGCTTATCTATACCCATCCGCAATTTAATCCATACCAACCATATCACATGGCATAATATTCATTAACATATAAGACTATAGTTAACATTACATCATGGCCAACTATACTTTTAATGCTTCCATATTATACGCATATCATCCTAAAAACAAAAGTCATTTCCAATCTCAAATACCAAGCCATAATTATCCCACTCTATTAACTATTTAATGAACAAACCAATTCGTATATTATGCACTTTCACACAATAATCTAAGTTAAACTATCCACACGTCTTTATAGTCATACATATATATATATATATAAAACACATAAACAAGCATCACTTAATAACCAAATACAATTATAATTATTGCCAACTCATGCGCATTACACTAAAGCCACATTAAACATTTTTGAACACAAATAACAAATCAAAGTACAAGACTAATTATCATGCCCAAAAATACATATTCACAACCAATAAATTAGCCATCTATTCGGTCATCAAATTTAACCTCAATAAGTTATAACATTTTATAGTTAATTAACATTATTAACTAGACATATTATACTTGCTCAAATGATCGACCAAACATCCATAAACATAGTCATCTTTTGCCACTAAATACCGTACCAAATGACCATTTTCACAAGCAATTACTTATACATACTTAGCCTATAGGAACATATTCATTATATCAAAAACACACGCATCAACTAATCATTACTCAAGCCGAATCATATAACTGAACATACCATAGATATATACCATGAAACATACTTCCCAAAATGAGTTTATATCATGAACGAAAATACATCATATTGAACATCATTATCAAGACATCTTCGCATGGCTATTTATAAACAATTCAAAACTAACCATAACAAAACTAGCCTATACATGCTATATGTCTTAGTTACAAACTTCAAAAGTATTGAATAATGGTCGATAGTGTGACGATGATCCCTGACGATCCCTGAGCTCAAAGCTAGCTTTATATATCTATAAAACAGAGAAAGAATGCACAAAATAAGCTTTGAAAGTTTAGTAAGCCATAAACAAATTATTCATCACAAGAACACATAAAACACAATTCGAATAGGCCAAATTTAGCTAATCTTATACACATATACAATCACTTTTCTCATATAATCCATATTACCACATCAATTAACTCTACTTGCCTTTTTTTTCAATGAATATATAAACCTCATATGTACCTGAATTATTTAGATCAAATTCACCTTCGGTCTCGATTTGACATTGCCCGATGAACTATTCGGAATTGTTAGGGATACACGGAAATCATATAAAGCTCATACAATGCCATATCCAAAATATGGTCTTACATGTTAACACATATCGATGCCACTGTCCCAGACAGGGTCTTATACGAATCATATACGATGCCAATGTCCCAGACATGGTCTTACACATTTTCTCACTTTGATGCCAATGTCCCAGACATGGTCTTACATGAAATCACATCTCTAAAGCCTTATGTCATGACATCAGTATTTGATACATTTCCTAAGGTTCGTTCGAGGCTTACGACTTCGTAATTAAATCAATTCATGCACGAAACTAGTCAACCAATGCTCAAATCAATTCGGTAACATATATTTTAATACATACAATTCAATTCGGCTACATATAATATATATACATTTGAATTTAAGAACATTAATTACTTATAAACTTACCCCGTTTGGAAACGAACGGATCAGAACGACTATTCAACAACTTTTGACTTCCCCCGATCCAAATCCAATTTCTTCCTTTCTTAATCTAAATAAATTTAAATTTAACTTATTTAATTACATATTCATTCAATTTCACCCAAAAATACATAAATGAACATTTTTCACTTTAGCCCCTAACATTTCACATTTTCTCAATTTTAGTCTCTATTTCAAAACAACTCAAAATACACAAAATTTCAACATGCTCATGTTAAGAAGAATTTTCCTTAGGTCCTTAGCAGCCCATTAATTTCATTTATTTCACATTTTGACCCCTCAATTTACAAATTTCACAATTTAGTCCTTAACAAGCATTTTTTTTCAAAAAATCACTTAATAAACTATGATAATTTAATAACAAATATTTATTTTTCATCATCAAACAACAAAAACATCAATATATCAACAGTGGAAAATCAAAAATTCATCATCAAATCTGAAAATTAAAGCATGGCTAACTAGTATACGAAGCAACAATCTAAAAAACATAAAAATTATCAAAAACCGAGCAAAGAACATACCTAATTTAGAACATCAAAGTGCCGAACTTGCAAGCTTCAGAATGGTTTCTTTTTCTTCTTAATTTTTGGCCAGAAAGATGATAATGCATGCATTTTATGTTTTTTTTTTATTTTAATTACATTTTATTATCCATTTACCATAATAACCTTAATGATTTAATAATAAAACCATGTAATGCATGCCATTATCGCCCATTCATGTATTCAATGGCCTAATTTCATTTTAAGGACTTTAAAATCAAGAAACCATATCAAATAAGTACTATAACAACTAGAAAGCCATTTTACATTTTATGCGATTTAGTCCTTTTATCAAATTAACTAATCAATCGATAAAATTAAATCACAAAATTTTCACACATAATAAATAACATGCTGTAAACACCAAAAATAATATTAAAATAATTTTACAACTTCGAATTTGTGGTTCCGAAACCACTGTTCTGATTTAGCTAAAACCGGGCTATTACAACTCTACCCTTTTAAGGATTTTCGTCCTCGAAAATCTTACCAGTGAATACGTTCGGATATTGCTCTCTCATCGCATTCTTGGGCTCCCACTTCAATGCTGTGTCGATGCCATAAGACTTTCACTAATAAAATTTTCTTATTTCTCAATTCTTTAACCTCGTGATCTAAAACTCGGATCGGTTCTTCTTCGTATGTTATATCGGATTGAATCTCAATCTCAGAGGGGAAAATCACATGCGGGGGATCTGATCTGTATCGTCGAAGAATCGATACGTGACATACATTATGAATCTTTTCTAACTCAGGTGGCAACGACAATCTATAAGCAACTGGCCCGATACGCTCGATAATCTCATACAGCCCGATGAATCTCAGACTTAAGTTGCCTTTTCTGCCAAATCTAAGTATTTTCTTCCACGGAGACACTTTCAAAAACACTCGATCCCCGACCTGAAACTCAATATCTTTTTGTTTCAAGTCTGTGTACGATTTCTGATGATCTGACGCTGCTTTCAGACTTTCACGAATCAATTTCACTTTCTGTTCAGTCTCTTTAATCAAATTGACCCCGTGAATCTTATTCTCGCTGAGCTCAGTCCAATATAAAGGTATTCGGCATTTGTGACCGTACAATACTTCGTAAGGTGCCATTTTTATACTTGATTGAAAACTATTATTATACGCAAATTCAATCAATGGCAGATATCGTTCCCACGTACCTTCAAGCTCAAGAATGCAACATCTCAACATATCCTCGAGTATCTAAATAATCCGCTCGAATTGACCATCTGTTTGCAGATGAAAAGCAGTACTAAAGTGTAGCTTTGTACCCGTGCATCTTGCAATTTCTTCCAGAAACGTGATGAAAATCTCGGATCTCTATCTGAAACAATAGAAATAGGTACTCTGCGCAATCTCAAAATCTGAGAGATGTACAACTCAGCAAGTTTATCAAGTGACTAATCTGTGCGTACCAAAATGAAATGAGCCAATTTAGTCAGTCTATCAACAACCACCCATATCTCATCTTTCTTACTCGGAGATAGGGGCAAACCTGATACAAAATCCATCGTGATTCTGTCCCATTTCCACTCGGGAATCATAATCGACTGAAGTAACCCAGACAGTACCTGATGCTCAGCTTTAACTTGCTGACAGATTAAACATTTTGAAACAAATTCAGAGATATCACGCTTCATACCAGACCACCAGTAAAACTGTTTCAGATCGTTATACATTTTCATACTTTCCAGATGAATAGACAAACGACTACTATGTGCTTCGCTCAAAATCAACCGAATTAACTCTAAGTTTCTCAGAACACATATTCGGCCTCTAAATCTTAAACAATCATCAGTATCAACTCGAAACTTTGAATCAAAATTCAAATCACTTTGAGCTCATTTTGTTAACAATTCATTATCAACTTTTTGAGCTTCGTAAATCTATTGTATAAATAATGGTCTCACTTTCAACTCAGCTACAATCGAGCCATCATTAGATAAAGCCAACTGAGTATTCATTGCACGTAGAGAAAATAAAGATTTTCGGCTTAAAGCATCAGTAATGACATTGGCCCTTCCTAGATGACAATCAATCACTAATTCGTAATCTTTTAGTAATTCAAGCCACCTCCGTTGTCGCAAATTCAGATCTTTCTGAGTCATCAAATATTTCAAACTCTTGTGATCAAAAGAAACATGACATTTCTCACCGAACAGATAGTGGCGCCCAATCTTTAACACGAACACGATAGCTACTAATTCTAAATAGTGCATCAGATAATTCTTTTCATACAGCTTTAATTGTCTCAAGGCATAAGCTATGACTTTGCCTTCCTGCATCAAAACATAGCCTAGACCATTCAACGATGCATCACTATAGATTACGAATTCTTTACTTGATTCTAGCTGAATTAACACTGGAGCTTCGGTCAATAAAGCTTTCAGCTAATCAAAACTTTTCTGGCACTTGTTTGACCACTCAGACTTAACATCTTTCTGAAGTAGTCTCGTCAACGGAGTTGCAATCATTGAGAAAACTTTTACGAATTGCTGTAATAACCGGTAAGACCCAAAAAACTTCGGACTTCGGATACATTTCTCGGAGGCTTCCAATCCAATATTGCCAAAATCTTACTCAAATCTTGTAACAACCCGATTTAGACCCTAATCGGAATGGTGGTTTCGGGACCACGAATTCGAGTTAGAAAAATATTTTAAAATTATTTTCTATGTTTATTTTGTGTGAATTTATATCTGTGAAATTTTTGTGATTTAATTTTATCGTTTGAGTATCAGATTAAATAAAAGGACTTAATCGAGTAAAATAAAAATTTAGTGGTTATTTCTAAAAGGGGCTGAATTGTTAGTGGCTTTCTAAATTGAAGCCATAAAGTTGTAATGATGCCAATATTAATATAGATGTACAAGAATGGCTAAGGAAAATAATGATTTTTATTAAATTATAAAGGTTAAATTAGTAATATGGTTAATAAACATATAATAATTAAAATAAGTTAACATATTCATATTTTATTTCATTTTTTCATCCACCGAAAATAAGAAACTAAAGAAAGAAAAGAGAAAACCTATGTTCGACCACCCTTTCAAGCTCGATTTAAGGTTCATTCTTAGTCAGTTTTTGATAATTTTTACGTTTTTGAGATCGTTGCTTCGAGTACTACAAAACCCATGCTTAAATTTTTTATTTTGTTGAATATTTTGAGTTATGCCACTGTTGAGAGCTTGTGATTTATGTTGTTTGATGATGAAATATGACATATATGTTTTAGATTAACATGTTTTGTATTGGAGTTTTTGATGATTTTGAGTAATTAGGACCAAATTGCAAAAATAATAATTTGAGGGACTAAAATGTGAAATAAATGAAATATATGGACTTGTATGAGTATGGGTAAAATTCGGCCCAACATGGGTATATTGAAATTTTGTATATTTTGTATTTTGTGTAATAGGGACTAAATTTTAAAAAGTGGAAATATTAAGGGTAAAATGGTAATTTGCCACTTATGTGTTTTTGGACTAAATTGAATGAAAATATGTTTTAATGAGCTTAATTTGAATATGTTTAGATCAAGAACTAAAGAAATCAGATTTGGATCGGGGGAAAACGAAAGTTGTCGACTAGCTGCCTGTTCCGTTTTGTATCGTTCGAGGTAAGCTTATAAGCAAATAGACGTACTTAGTTTTAATTAAATACAAGGTATATGTATGCTAAAATGAAATATATAATTTTATTTATGCTAAATCCAAATGTGAATAAGCTTGATTACTATGTTTCCAAATTGGTTTCGACCGAGTTACGACGTCTGAAAGCCTTGTATGAACCTTAGGAATAGTTAGGATACATATGTCATGACATAGGATTCTGATATATGTGTGCGAGTAATACCATGGCATCGATATGTGACTTCGATATATGTGTGATCGATATGTGATTAGATATTGTAAGCCCACGTCTGGGACGTTGGTATTGTACGATATGTGTGATTATTCGAGTGTCCTATCTAATTTCGAATGGTTCATCGGTGAAAAGAAAATAGTGAATGGATGTGTAAAACAAGCTAAATGATCAGGTATGAGTTAGCTTGTTGTTTACTTGAGATAATGTAAATAAGTAGCTTGATATTTGTTACTAATTATGCGTGATACAAATAAAGATTATATGTGAATTTGCTAAGTGTATTCGACCTTGTAAATAAATGGTATGAATATTGTAGAATTGATTCTTGGATATGTGTATATATGTGAGCATGTTGTTCGGCCATATAAGTGGTATATGTACATGAAGTTATATTATGGTTCTTGAGCTTATATAAATGTGTATGTGTATGTTTTATTATATTAAAACATTTTGGCTTAGAAAGTTGAATGATATTGGGTCAAATTGATTAAGAGAGTATTCGGCCAAGGTAAAATTTGTGTATGAAGATGTATTATTTATCCCATTTGTAGGTTTAAGGTTAGGCTTGATAACGATAATGAAATTTGTATTAGCTTAAAATGAGTTGAATAAATTATTTGGTTGTTTATCTGTTTATGACTTACTAAGCTATGATAGCTTACTCTGTGTATTCATGTTTACTCTGTTTTATAGATTTTGGATTCAAGTTACAAGCTCGGGGATCGTCAGCAAAGTCTATACACTATCAACCGCTTTTGGTATTTTATAAGTTGCATTTCGAAACTATGGCATGTATAGGTTGGAATGTGTTTTGAAATAATGAACTTCGGTTATGTACAAAGGCCATGTGAAAATGGCTTATTTTCTATGCTAGAATTCGATTTTGGTTTTATTTAGGGTTTGAGTTCATTTTGATTATTATGCCGTGTGCTATGGATGATTATAAATCATGTTACATGATCGTATCATAAGGATGGTAGTTGAATTCGGATGTGACATGAATGAATTTGGCTATATTATATATATATGCTTGGTCTTGGTTGAGCTATATTGAAAGTGTATCCAATAAATATAATGTTTGTGATGTTGCTATGTGTTTCGGCCACATGGTGTATAATAGATGTTAATTGTGCTAAGGTAGTTCATGCATTTGTAATGTAAGAATCAAGACATTTATGCATGAATTAGATTCGGTGTCCACTTATAGACTATATTAATGATGTTATGGTACTTAAATTAATTATCATGATAATTTAGACATATAGGGCCTTAACTTAATATAAGGAGTTTGGTTTAATGACAAAGAATATGTGTGTTTAGATATTCGGTCATGGCATGTAGATGAGCTTTTATATGTCTTTACATGTACATATATACGTTTATATTATGGTTGATATGTATATGTGCATGGTTGTATAGATTCATTGATTATTTGTAAGGTTATGAAAATGTGTAAATGAATTGTGATAGCCGAGTAGGTAAAGAATGGAATGGGTTTTATATATGTATCCGAATGCTTGTTCTTAATTTGTGTAAATATGCATAACACATGAAATTTATATAGGCTAATATATATATGCTGCATAAAATAATAATAAGGTTGGTAATGATATTTGTTTTAATTGATGTAAAATTTGTGCATACACATGACTTTTATAAAACAAGTCTAATATTCAATAATGAAGTTATTGATGTGTTCTATGTCCTGTATATGTATGAAATGTTTAATATATGTACATATATATTTTTGGTTATGCATTATTTATGCTGTGTTGTGCATGTTGGAATTTTTAAGATTTGATATTGATTGGGTTATAAGCATAAATGTGATCTAGATCTCGAATTGCAATTTATAATAAATATTTGTATAAATAATAGTATGATCGATAATGCCTCATAATCATAATCAGGCGACGGATACAGGCTAGGGTTGTTACATTTTATTGGTATCAGAGCTACGGTTTAGTCGGTTCTAGGACTAATGTAGTATGTGTAAGTGTAGCTATACATGCCATATTATATACTGTGATAGTGTGATGACTTCTGACATTTGAAAATGTGCTTTCATATAGTGAATGGATCCCGACAAAGCTGTAGCTGATGATGTCGAGAGTGTAGCACCTGCTCCCACTTAAGGGAGAGCACAGGTTGATTCTTGATCGATTTCGAGTAACCAGGAAGTAGAGGCTAGACAAGCCTTCTACCAATTGATGAATGACTGGCTTACTCAATATATCCGGACTAACAAGGCTGCACAATAACCTCCATCATCGACTAATCCATCTTCGATGCCTGCTATACCTTAACTAAGTGATCCGCTAAGATTATATAAGCCACCTGTTGATAAAATTAGAAAACACAGGGCTGAAGAATTTAAAGCTACTGATAATGATGCTGAGCAGGCTGAGTTTTGGCTTGATAATACTATCCGTGTGTTGGATGAGCTGTCCTGTAAGAAATATATCAGTCAGAGATTTATTGACCAGAAGCGCAAATAAGTTTTAGAGTTGAAACAGGGTCGGATGACCGTGACAGAGTATGAGCGGAAATTTATGAGACTCAGTCAATATGCCTGAGAGTGTGTTTCTACTGAAGCCATAATGTGTAAAAGATTTGAAGATGGGTTGAACGAAGACATTAAACTGTTAGTTGGCATACTTGAGATAAAAGAGTTCATAGTACTGGTTGAGTGAGCCTGTAAAGCTGAAGAGCTTGGGAAAGAGAAAAGAAAAAACTAACTTTGAAGCTAGAGATGCACGTAAAAGAACATCCGGTAAGTCAATCCAGTCAGCACCAAAGAAGTTTCGAGATGATTTTAGCCATTTTAAAGCCACTACGGGTTATTCTAGATGGGATTAGAATAGACCACCTGTGAACTAGAGAGCTACCTCAGTAGCTAGTGGGGGGAATGTCAGATCAAATCAACCCGAGTGTAAACAGCGCGGCAAATGACATCCCGACAGTTGTAGGTTGCATGATCGAGCTTGTTTTAAATGTGGATCGATGGATCATTATATTCGTGATTGCCCAGTGTTAGCTGAAGAAAATCTAGTGCAGAATATAAGATTGGGTAATACTGTAGCTCGAGGTAGACCACCCAGAAATATGGGTAATACGAGTGGCAGGTAGAGAGGGACAAAAGATACAGCAGTCAAATCTAAAGCTCGTGCACCTGCCAGAGCCTATGCTATTCATGCACGAGAGAAGGCTTCATCCTCAGATGTCATTACTGGTACATTCACTCTTTATGATACTAATGTAATTGCATTGATTGATCTTGGTTCTACTCATTTTTATGTGTGTGAGACATTAGTATTCAATAAGACTTTACCTGTTGAGTCTACTAAGTTTGTGATTAGAGTTCAAACCCCTTGGGTCGGTGTGTTATGGTTGACAAAGTGTGTAAGAATTGTCCCTTAATGGTTTGAGATTTATGTTTTTCGGCTGATTTGATTTTGTTGCCATTTGATGAGTTCGACATAATTTTGGGTATGGACTGGTTGACTTTGCATGATGTTATTGTAAACTGCAAAAGAAAGACTATTGATTTACGGTGCCAGAATGATGAGATTATTCGGATTGAATCTAATGATCTGAATGGGTTTCCAGCAGTGATTTCTTCAACGTTAGCTTAGAAATATGTGAGAAAAGGCTGGAAAGCTTACTTTGCATATGTGTTTGATAGTGAAGTGGCTGAAAGAAACATTGAATCAGTACCTGTTGTGTGCAAGTATCCAGATGTGTTTCTTGAAGAATTACCGGGTTTGCCACCTATTCGGGAGGTAGAGTTTGGTATTGAGTTAATGCCTAGGACACTCCGATATCCATAGCTTCGTACAGAATGACACCTACAGAATTAAAAGAATTGAAAGCTCCGTTGCAAGAGTTGATAGATAGAAGCTTCGCGTGATCGAGTTTCTCTCCACCAGTGTTGTTTGTAAAAAAGAAAGATAGAACTATGAGAATGTGCATTGATTATAGACAGCTCAATAAGGTGACTATAAAGAATACATATCCGTTGCCACAGATTGATGATTTGTTTCATCAGTTGAAAGGGGCTATAGTGTTTTTGAAGATAGATTTAAGATCGGGCTACTATCAGTTGTGAGTTAAAGACTCCGATGTGCTAAAGACTGCATTTCGAACGAGGTACGAACACTATGAGTTTTTGGTTATGCCTTTCGGACTTACTAATGTACTTGCTATTTTTATGGATTTGATGAATCGGATCTTCAGACAGTACTTGGATCGGTTTGTGGTTGTGTTCATAGATGACATTTTGATCTACTTCCATGATGAAACCGAACATCTCGAACATCTAAGACTTGTATTACAGACTTTGCGAGATAAATAGTTGTATGCGAAGTTCAGTAAATGCGAGTTTTGGTTAAGCGAAGTCAGTTTTCCGGGCTATGTTGTATCAGTATCAGGTATTCAGGTTGATTCGAGTAAAATTTCAGCTATACTTGATTGGAAACCCTCGAGGAATGTTTCTGAAGTCTGAAGTTTTTTGGGACTTACTGGTTACTACCGACGGTTCGTGAAAGGCTTCTTTATGATTGCAGCCTCGATAACAAAGCTATTACAGAAAGATGTTAAGTTTGAGTGGTCAGAAAAGTGCCAGAAAAGTTTTGATCAGTTGAAAACCCTTTTGACCTAAGCTCCAGTACTAGTTCAGCCAGAATCGGGTAAAGAATTTGTTATTTATAGTGATGCATTTTTAAATGGCTTGGGTTGTGTTTTGATACAGGAAGGAAAAGTTATAACTTATGCCTCGAGACATTTAAAGCCACATGAAAGGAACTATTCGGCACACGACTTAGAATTGGTAGCTATTGTGTTTGCATTGAAGATATGACGCCACTATCTGTTCGGTGAAAAATGTCATGTTTATTCTGATCACAAAAGCATGAAATACTTGATGACTCAAAAAGATCTGAATTTGAGACATCGTCGATGGTTAGAGTTACTAAAAGACTACGAGCTTGTGATTGACTATCACCCGAGAAAGGTTAATGTTGTTGCTGATGCTCTAAGTCGGAAATAATTGTTTGCTTTGCGTGCAATGAATGCGCATATGGCTATATCCGAGGATGGTTCGATAATAGCTGAATTAAAAGCAAGACCATTATTTGTTCAACAAATTTGTGGTGCCCAGAAGGTTGATAATGAGTTGATAGCAAAATGAGCTAAATGTAATTCAAATGTTGATTCAGAGTTTCGAGTTGATGCTGATGACTATTTGAGATTTTGAAACCGAATATGTGTCTCGAGGAATTCAGAGTTAATTCAGATGATTTTTAATGAAGCTCACAGCAGTCAATTATGTATTCACCCAGGTAGTACGAAGATGTATAATGATCTGAAACAGCTTTATTGGTGGCATGGTATGAAACGATACATTTCTGACTTTGTTTCCAAATGCTTAATTTGTTAACAGGTAAAAGACAAACATCAGGTACCTTCTGGATTACTTCAGCCAATCATGATACTTGAGTGGAAATAGGACAGAGTTACTATGGATTTCGTATCTGGTTTACCGTTGACACCGAACAAGAAAGATGCAATCTGGGTTATTGTTGATAGATTGACTAAATCGGCTCATTTTGTTCCCATACATACAGACTACTCGCTTAATAAGCTAGCAGAATTGTATGTATCCCAGATTGTGAAATTACACGGGGTACCTATATCTATTGTTTCGGATAGAGATCCAAGGTTTACATCACGGTTTTGGAAGAGATTGCAAGATGCATTAGGTACAAAATTACATTTCAGCACTGCTTTCCATCCGCAAACAGATGGTCAGCCTGAGCGAATCATTCAGATACTTGAGGATATGTTGAGATGTTGCATTCTTGAGTTTGAAGGTATGTAGGAACGATACCTACCTCTGATTGAATTTGCGTATAATAATAGCTTTTAATCGAGTATCAAAATAGCACCTTACGAGGCTTTGTATGGTCATAAATGTTGTACACCATTGTATTGGACTGAACTCATTGAAAATAAAATACACGGGGTTGATTTGATCAGAGAGTCGGAACAGAAAGTAAAAGTGATTTGTGAAAGTCTGAAAGTAGCATCAGATCATCAGGAATCATATACAGACTTGAAACGTAAAGATATAAAGTTTTAGATCGGAGATAAAGTCTTCTTGAAAGTCTAACCGTGGAAGAAAATACTCAAATTTGGTTGTAAAGGCAAATTGAGTCTGAGGTTTATTGAACCGTATGAGATTATAGAACGCATTGGCCTGGTTGCTTACAGACTGTTGTTGCCACCTGAGTTAGAAAAGATCCACAATGTATTCCATGTTTCAATGCTTCGTAGATATCGATCTGATTCTTGACATGTGATTAGTCTGTTTGAGATTCAGATTAAGCCCGATATGACATATGAGGAAGAACCAATTTGTATTCTGGCTCGCGAGATTAAAGAGTTGCAAAATAAGAAGATTCCGTTAGTTAAAGTACTGTGGCATAAACATGGGGTTGAGGAAGCAACGTAGGAGCTAGAGGATGCAATGAGAGAACATTATCCGAACCAATTCATCGGTAAGATTTTTGGGGACGAAAATCCCTAAGGGGGGAGAGTTATAGCAGTCCGATTTAGACCCTAATCGGAACGGTGGTTTTGGGACCACGAATCCGAGTTAGAAAAATATTTTAAAATTATTTTCTATGTTTATTTTGTGTGAGTTTATATCTATGAAATTTTCGTGATTTAATTTTATCGTTCCAGTGTCCGATTAAATAAAAGGACTTAATCGCGTTAAATGAAAATTTAGTGGTTATTTCTAAAAGGGGCTGAATTGTTAGTGGCTTTCTAAATTGAAGCCTTAAAGTTGTAATTATGCCATTATTAATATAGATGTACAGTAATGGCTAAGGAAAATAATGATTTTTATTAAATTATAAAGGTTAAATTAGTAATATGGTTAATAAACATATAATAATTAAAATAAGTTAACATATTCATATTTTATTTCATTTTTTCATCCACCGAAAATAAGAAACTAAAGAAAGAAAAGAGAAAACCTATGTTCGACCACCCTTTCAAGCTCGATTTAAGGTTCATTCTTAGTCAGTTTTTGATAATTTTTACGTTTTTGAGATCGTTGCTTCGAGTACTACAAAACCCATGCTTAAATTTTTTATTTTGTTGAATATTTTGAGTTATGCCACTGTTGAGAGCTTGTGATTTATGTTGTTTGATGATGAATATGACAGATATGTTTTAGATTAACATGTTTTGTATTGGAGTTTTTGATGATTTTGAGTAATTAGGACCAAATTGCAAAAATAATAATTTGAGGGACTAAAATGTGAAATAAATAAAATATATGGACTTGTATGAGTATGGGTAAAATTCGGCCCAAATGGGTATATTGAAATTTTGTATATTTTGTATTTTGTGTAATAGGGACTAAATTTTAAAAAGTGGAAATATTAAGGGTAAAATGGTAATTTTCCCATTTATGTATTTTTGGACTAAATTGAATGAAAATATGTTTGAATGAGCTTAATTTGAATATGTTTAGATCAAGAACTAAAGAAATCGAATTTGGATCGGGGGAAAACGAAAGTTGTCGACTAACTGCCTGTTCCGTTTTGTATCGTCCGAGGTAAGTTTATAAACAAATAGACATACTTAGTTTTAATTAAATGCAAGGTATATGTATGCTGAAATGAAATATATAATTTTATTTATGCTAAAGCCGAATGTGAATAAGCTTGATTACTATGTTTCCGAATTGGTTTCGACCGAGTTACGACGTCCGAAAGCCCTGTATGAACCTTAGGAATAGTTAGGATACATATGTCATGACATAGGATTCCGATATATGTGTGCGAGTAAGACCCTGTCTGGGATAGTGGCATTGATATGTGATTACATGTAAGATCACATCTGGGACGTCGGCATTGTACAATATGTGTGATTATCCGAGTGTCCTATCCAATTCCAAATGGTTCTTTAGGCAAAGAAAATCATGAATGGATGTGTAAACTGAGCTAAATGATCAGGAATGAGTTAGCTTGTTGTTTACTTGAGATAATGTAAATAAGTAGCTTGATATTTGTTACTAATTATGCGTGATACAAATGAGGATTATATGTGAATTTGGTAAATGTATTCGGCCTTGTAAATAAATGGTATGAATATTGTAGAATTGATTCTTGGATATGTGTATATATGTGTGCATGTATATTTGACCATATAAGTGGTATATGTACATGAAGTTATATTATGGTTCTTGAGCTTATATAAATGTGTATGTGTATGTTTGATTATATTAAGACATTTTGGCTTAGAAAGTTGAATGATATTAGGTCAAATTGATTAAGAGAGTATTCGACCAAGGTAGAATTTGTGTGTGAAGATGTATTATTTATCTCATTTGTAGGTTTGAGGTTAGGCTTGATAATGACAATGAAATTTGGATTAGCTTAAAATGAGTTGAATATATATTGGGTTGTTTATTTGCTCATGACTTACTAAGCTATGATAGCTTACTCTGTGTATTCATGTTTACTCTATTTTATAGATTTTGGATTCAAGTTACAAGCTCGGGGATCGTCAGCAAAGTCTATCACACTATCAACCGCTTTCGATATTTTATAAGTTGCATTTTGGAGCTATGTCATGTATAGGCTGGAATGTGTTTTGAAATAATGAACTTTGGTTATGTATAAAGGCCATGCGAAGATGGCTTGTTTTCTATGCTAGAATTTGGTTTTGGTTTTATTTAGGGTTTGAGTTCATTTTGATTATTATGTTGTGTGCTATGGATGATTATAAATCGTGTTACGTGATGTATCATAAGGTTGGTTGTTGAATTTAGATGTGACATGAATGAATTTCACTATATTATATATATATGTTTGGTCTTGGTTGATCTTTATTGAAAGTGTATCCAATAAATATAATGTTTGTGATGTTGCTATGTGTTTCGGCCACATGGTGTATAATAGATGTTAATCGTGCTAAGGTAGGACATGCATTTGTAAGGTAAGAATCAAGACATTTATGCATGAAGTAAATTCGGTGTCCACTTATAGACTATATTAATGATGTGTATGGTACTTAACTTAATTATCATGATAATTTAGACATATAGGGCCTTAGATTAATATAAGGAGTTTGGTTTAATGACAACGAATATGTGTGTTTAGATATTCGGTCATGGCATGTAGATGAGCTTTTATATGTCTTTACATGTACATATATACGTTTACATTATGGTTGATATGTATATGTGTATGGTTGTATAGATTCATTGATTATTTGTAAGGTTATGAAAATGTGTAAATGAATTGTGATAGCCGAGTAGGTAAAGAATGGAATGTTTTTATATATGTACTCGAATGCTTATTCTTAATTTGTGTAAATATGCATAACACATGAAATTTATATAGGCTAATATATATATGCTGCATAAATGAATAATAAGGTTGGTAATGATATTTGTTTTAATTGATGTAAAATTTGAGCATATGCATAACTTTTATAAAACAAGTCTAATATTTAATAATGAAGTTATTGATGTGTTCTATGTCCTGTATATGTATGAAATGTTTAATATATGTACATATATATATTTTGGGTTATGCATTATTTATGTTGCGTTGTGCATGTTGGAATTTTTAAGATTTGATATTTGATTGAGTTACAAGCATAAATGTGATCTAGATCTCGAATTGCAATTTATAATAAATATTTGTATAAATAATAGTATGATCAGTAATGCCTCATAACCCTAATCCAGTGACGGATACGAGCTAGGGGTGTTACAGACCTGCTTGAATACCCAATGCTGACACAATATGCCCTAGAAAACCGACTTCGCGCAACCAGAATTCACATTTGCTGAGCTTTGTAAATAGCTGCTTATCTCGCAAAGTCTATAACACTACTCTTGTAACACGCCTCACCCGAGTCCAAGGCCGAGATAGGGTACGAGGCATTACCAGACTTAAATACAAACAATCATGTAAAAATTGGGCCATAAAATTTGATTTAGATTCAAATTAATCATACGCTTGCATATCGTCCCTTGGGTTTACGAAGCCCAAAACATACATTGGGAGAGGTCCATGACTAAACTGATAACCTTGGAAAGTTTTGGGAAATATTAGAAAATTCTTCCATGAAACAGGGTCACACGCCTTTATGGACATAGGGGCACGCCCATGTCCTCAGGCCATGTAACTCTCTGTTTATGACGATAGCAAACAAGTTGAACCACATGGCCAAGCCACACGCCCATGTGCTAAGGCCGTTTTCCCCACACAGTTGAGACACACGGCCGTGTCTCAGCCCGTGTGGCCAACACTTAGGCTATTTTCCAAGCCTTTATGTTATCCTTAATCTTTCACATCTATATACACGCCAAGGACACGTATCATGGCATTATTTCAATGATTTAGCATCCCATATTAAGACACATTCACAAGTATTAGAACATAGCATAGATAGATAGGTTCACAACAATAGTTCATATGACCCACACCTTTTGGCCGTATACAAATAACTCAATAGAGGCCAATACATTCAGCTAATCATAATTACACATATTATAAAAACCAAGCCCCTATACATGCCACTTACTTGAAAACGCTTAATATATATCAATATTCCAAAGGTGATGGCTTGATAATATGGTGCTGCCTCCGACGATCTTCAATCCCGAGCTAACCTAATAAAACTAAAGAAAAGGAAAGGAAGGGAGTAAGCTTTATATCTTAGTAAGACCGTATGAAAATAATAACCAATTTATCCACTTGCTTCTCATGGTAATACAACCATATTTGCACTTTTACTGATGTCCAGGTCAAGCTATTTTCTCAAATCACGGTCATTAAATTATTTATATCTGGAGTTACGGAACTCCAAATTAGGTTCTACTAATTTTTTCTAAAAACTATACTCGCATATATTCTTACCATAAAATTTTAAAAATTTTTCATTTAGCTAATCTGTACAGTTTATTTTTAAAGTCACCCTTGTTTTGCTGTCTGACAGTTTCGACCCCTCTTTGCTGAAAATTATTTATCTCCTCATACGGGATTCAGATGATGCTTCCTTTTGTTTTTTTTTAAAATAGACTCATTGAGGATTCTAATCATATAAATTATAACCCATAATTATTTTTGTACAATTTTTAATGATTTTCCCAAATCAGAACAGGAGATTTCGAAATGATTCTGACTCTATCTTCCAACACTTCCAATATCTCATGATATGAACTTATTTTGCTTACACAGTTTCTTCTATATGAAACTGAACTCAATAAGCTTTAAGTTAATATTTATTCAGCCTCTAATTCAATTTCCACATTTTTTGGTGGATTTTCAAAATTAGACTACTACTGCTGTCCAAAACTATTTCAATGCTAATTTTACCCTTTCATAATTATCTCTAAATAGGCTTTTATGCCAATCAATTTCTCTTTTGATATTCATTAGGCCACAAGGTGAAGGGATAAACATTTCATGTCCCAATTTAATTCGACCTAAAAGCCTCATATATAATCATCCATCAAATTTACCACATAATTATACACCATAGGTATCGACCTAATATTTACAAGGTCGTCACAAAGTCATTCTCATAGGTATGACTTACTCATTTACATTCGTACCAAAAGTCCAATATACATCGAGCTCATCACTCATGAATTTTTTGTACATACCTATACCCTTTCAACAAGATCATAAACATAACTTCCTCATTTTCATTCCTTGCTAATCATACAACATAATTTGAGCACGCATTTCATGAATTTCATGTAAGTACTTGTACTACTCACAACATGGTCATAACCTCTCTTATTCCGACACAAACCGTAAATTTACTATTGAACCATTTGGAATACTATAGGATATTCAATAAACCTCAAGCATAGGGAAAGGTATCGATGCCATGTATTGGACATGGTCTTACACTGGCTCACACCTCAAAGTTGATGCCATGTCCCAGGCATGGTCTTACACTGACTCTCGTATATCGAGGCCGATGCCATGTCCTAGACATGGTCTTACACTAGCTCTCATATCTCGAGGCCGATTCCATGTCCCAGACATGGTCTTACACTAGCTCTCATATCTCGAGCTCGATGCCATGTCCTAGACATGGTCTTACTCTAGCTCTTATATATCCCTAGCATCATGGCATGAATATCCAATCTATTCCTACGGTTCAACCGGGAGTTTCCTGTATTAATCTCATCATACATTACAAATAGCCACATTCAAAAATTTTATACAAAATCAATCATTAAATGCATAATATCGATAAAGTTGTAATATTTACGCACATCTTACTCGTTTCAATGGAATATCATATTCCATCAAATTTCCATTGTATTTAATCATCACATAAATGTTATTAACTTTTGGCATTACTTTCTCATACTCAATATCATCAACATATAATTCAATACAATCATAGCAAGATAGATTTCAAGTATATTAACAATAACATGGATAATATGCTTATTTAGTCACACAGACTTACCTCGAATGCAAAAACGGCTAATTATTCCCTTTTTGTCTTAAACCACGTTCTTTCTCGATTTAAGCCTGAATCTCGATTTTCTTGATCTAAAATAATAAAATTTAACCACATTAAATTAAACGTTCCACAATTCATACTTTGGCAAAATAACCATTTTGCCTATAGATTTTCACAAAAATTACGATTTTACCCCTAGGTTTGTAAAATGATTTTTATCAAATCTCCTCATTAACCAATCCTAGCCCAACTTTTATTACTCCTGTAGCAATTCAAAATTCTAATTAATTCACAAAATTCCCATCCATTTAGCAAACTTTACAAAATGGTCCATATTAGGTGTTTTCATGAAAATCATTTCACAAAAGTTGTTTATTTTACAACCGTGACTCATTTTTTATTTTACAACCATGAATCATTTTCTTCCATAGATTTTTAGGTAAAAACATAAATACTCTCATGGAAAAACCCTAAACTTTCAACCATTTTGCAAAAAAGTCCCCTCATTAGCTAGCCTATGCTATAAGGGTCCCAAAAGTACAAGAATCATCAAGAAAAGCCATCAAAATCACTTACTTGTAAGGGATATAAGTTGATGATATTTTTGAGCTTTCAAAACCTTCTCTTTACTGGTATTTTCTATGGGGAAGGAGGAAGATGAAAGATGATACCTTTTTTTTCTTTATTTTATTATATTACTAGTCAAAATAAGTCACCAAACTCACCTAACCATTGAAAATTTTTATCTCTTTGTCTTTATGGCCAGCCAAGCCTTTCTTAAAGGTCTATTTGCTCATTAAATACCCCTAATTATGATTCTCTAGCTATTTAACACATTTAGCTAGCGAAACAAAACTTTTGCCCTTTATGCGATTTAGTCATTTTTCTCAATTAAGCTTATAAACACTAAAATTAATTCACCAAAATTTTCATGTACCCATATAATATGCTATAACACCAAAATAATATTAAAAATAATAATTTCTCTGGCATCAAATTTGTGGTTCCGAAACCACTATTCTGACTAGGGCCAAAATCGAGATGTCACAACTCTTCCCCTTTAAGGATTTTCGTCCCCGAAAATCTTATCGGAAAAGTGGTTTTGGTATTCACATAAACTTTTATTCTCCATAATCATTGATAAAGAACTTTCACTCGACTGTGTTTTTAATACTTATCTCTTTACTTTCTCATATCAGTCTCATAAGCGGTTCATTGCTATACTACACCTTGGATGAATTTCAACCTCTATCTGAGAGTTCATATACACAAAAGTTCGATCTATGTCATCATGTCACATATACACACATACTTGAATCTTTTCAAATTTGAATAGTAAAACTAGTCAGTTCATTTTGACCTTATACTCTCTAATTTCACACAGTCTGATTAATGGAGACTAGTATTCCAAGAAATCCGACAATTATAAAGACACGAAGTCTCATTAATCTGATGAGCGGGAATTCAGTACATACTGGCATGATTCAAATTTTTCCTCTTTCCAAGACAGGAATAATTCTGATATGGCCTCGAGAATAATCCTTTCTCATTTCTATTCTAATATCAGCACTAGAGAAGATAGCTCCAGTAAAACCTGATGTTCGGCTTTAACCCCATTAACAATTCTGATCTTTCTGTAGCACAGAAAGCTCTAAGCTATCATATTATCTTATTGTCTTAAGACACATCACAATTCATACAACAGTGCATCACTGAAAATTTAAGAAGTCTCTGCCCAAGTACAAACTAGACAAGTTCAAATGCTTCGGTTAACAATATTCTCATCAGTCCAAGTTTTGCTAACATGGAATATGTAACACCCAAAAATTTATACAATAAGATATTACTCTTAATATAGTAAAATAAGGAAATAAAGTGACAAGAACAGGAAAATTGAGTTATGTCACTGGGAAGTATATTATGACATATTGATTCAAGAAAGGACTAAATTATAGAAATGAGAAAAGTTTTGTGGCCCAAGAGTAAATACTCAAAATTTGAGGGATTAAAGTGTAAATATGAAAAAGTTGAAGGGCTAATAGTGCAAATATTTTAAGGGTGGAAGGATCTAGAAACCAAGGAAAAATTGAGGAATTGGGACCAAATTGAATAGGTGAAGAATTATGAGGGACTAAATTGCAATTTTACCAAAATTAAGTGATGACTCAATAATGGAATTTTAAAAGATCACAAAGGGCAAAATGGTCAATTGGAAGAGAGAGAAATCTAGAAAGTAATGATTGATATTGGAGATATTTTAGATTAATTAATTAATTAAATATTAGTTATTAATATTTTAATTTGATTTTTATATGATATTTTATTATTTTATTATTATTTTATTAGTATATATAAAGAAAGAAAGATGAGGAAATTCTCATCCATTTTCCATGCATTCACATTAGGAAGAAAACAAGAGAAAAAAGAAACTTTTCATTCTTTAGAATTTAGTCCTTCTACCAAAAATTCACCATTTTCACCTAGAAATCAAAAGAATTTCCATAGCTACCAAGGGAGAAAAATGTTAAGAAGACTCTGGGGAGTTAGAATATCAAATTGGATTTAAGGAATAGAAGTTGGAGGAGAGAGAAAATCAAATTAAAGATTGGAATCAATAGAACAAGGTAAGTACATCAATATTTCAATATATTTTTAAGTTTGTCATTATTGAGGAAACATGGAAATAATGTTATAGTAGAGTGTTCTTATATAAGGTTCTATGATCTTGATGAGTTAGTGAAGGGAAATAGGAGAAAGTGATGGGAAATATTGTAGAGAAAGGGAATAAGGGTGTTATAAACATGGTAAATAATATCTTGCATTAAAACAGTTTTAGATAGCAGCAGTAGGCTAACTTTGAAAAATCACCAACAATTATGAAAGTTGAATTAGACATTGAATAAAATATGAAATTAAATCTTATTGAGTCTAGTTTCTTATAGAAGAAATGATGTAATCAATGGAATTATAAATCATGAAATATGATAAATTTTGTGAGACAAGGTTAGAATGATTTTGGGTTCCCCTGTTCTGACTTTGGAAAATCATCAAAAATTTGAGAAAAATAATTAGGGGCTTAAATTTATATGTTTACAATCCTAAATGAGTATATTTTCAAGAGAAACAAACGAGAACATCATTTGAATCCTGTACGAGGAGATAATTAATTTGACAGCAGAATAGAAGTGTCTTTAAAGAATAAACTTGTGACAGCCCAAAATTGACCCTAGTCGGGATGTGGTTTCGGGACCACAAAACCGAGGCATAAAAATAATTTAAAAATTTATTTTGATGCCTATGATATGTGTTAATTTGTGTATGACATTTTGATGTTTCGATTTAGAATTATAAATGTGAATTTCACTAGAAAGGACCTAGTAGTAAACTTTGAAAGTATGATGGGGAAATGTGTGATGACTAGTTGATCATGCATGCAAAAATAAGGGATTTGCATGTCAAATTTCCCCAAAGATGGTATAGTGGCCGCCATGACAAGGAATATGGGCAAGGAAAACATGTTATGACATGTTTTGTTAATGCATGATGTGATAAATGATAAAAAAATTAAGCATGTAGGAAGAGAAACAAAAAAATCAAAAATTTGCTCATCCTTTCCCCCCTTTTGCCGTGAGTGAAAGAGAAGCAAAGAAAAAAATTTGTTCATCCTTGTTCTTTCCTTTTTGGCCGAAAATACTAAGGAAGAAGGTAGGAGTTTTGCTTCATGCTTGATTTGGAAGAGAACTAGATGGAGGTTTGATCATATTTGTATCAAGATTAAGGTATGTTTGAGGTTGTGTCATGAGATTCATGCTTGTTTTGGTTGCTAACTTGATGTGCATGTTAGCCATGGTTCAAATCCTTGTTATGCCATGAAAATGGTGTTTGGCCAAGGTTGATATTGTGTTAAAGCCATTGCATGCTAAATGTGAAGCTTGTTGATGATGCATGCAATGATGGATTGACTACTCTTGAAATTTCTTTGTAGCAATCTTGAGTAAGACATTGAGTTCTTTGTTTAACCATGACCGAAGTTCAATGGGGTATGATTGTGATGTATTTGGCCATGATGCATTCATGAGCATGATTTATGCTTGTTACTTGATTGGTAAAAATTTGTGTTTTAGATGGTTATGAACACCTTGAGATTCGGCCATGCACCTATATGTATATATATGTTTGCACATGATGTGTTGGTATGACATATATACTATCTCAAAGTATGTATTTTCTTGTGATTATGTTTTGGTTATGAGGTAAATGATAGATGTGTATTGAGCCACAATATGTAAAGCATTAGCTAGTAAAATGTGTGCCATTCATGTGTGGTATTAAACATGTAATTGGCCTCAACATCAACATGCATAATCGGCCCATGAATGAGTACCTAAGAGGTTGTGTTGTTCGCCATGAGTAAGCATGTTGAAGGCTTTGTGTGTTGAGTTTGATTCATGAATTCGCACGCATGTGACTATAATGTCTAGTGAATATATGTGGGCTAAGTGCCATGAGTTCCTCTTTTCGATATTCAAAATGATTAAATCAATTTATTTGTTAACATTAAGCTCAAGAGCAAAGGGGAACCAAATCCGATAAAGGAAAAGAAAAGGTGATTGAATAGCCGTTGGAAGCGCCGATAATCTCCAAGGTAAGTTTTGAGTATCGAAACTTAGATTTTGATTCGATTGAATGAAGTAATAAGCAATCGAAATTGTGCCCTTGTATATGGCCATTGAGCCAAAATGATATTTTGATTAAGTAAAATTTGCATAAAAGTTTGTTATGAAATTGAAACAAAGATGTGAATGAATGTGCGATTGTGATATCGGGCTAAGCCCAAGGCAATTGTGCGAGCTATGATATCCGGGCTAAGCCCAAGGCAATTGTGCGAGTTGTGATATCCGGTTAAGTCCCAAGGCATTTGTGCGGGTTACCATAACCGGCTATGTCCCAAGGTGTTTTGAACGAGTAGCTATATCCGGATAAACTCCAAGGTATGTGATTTGAAATTTATAAGCTGCTGGAAAATTTTCAGTTAATGCACTTGTGAAATTCCCAACAACAAGGTATGTTTTGTGTGTGCTTTGCACACTATGAGTAAGTGCGTATGAATATTCGCTCTAATGATAAATGAGCTATCGGCATTAACTAGGCCGATATTTGTGTATGAATATAAGAGTTGGGATTGTGAAGTAAGCATGTCTTTGAGAAATTGTGCATATGAATTATTGTTTAGCTACTTGAATGTTATGCTTTGGTTGTGTGTAATTATGGCTCAAACTTACTAAGCATAAATTGCTTACTCCGTTCCTTTGTTTCTCTGTTTTAGATTTTGCTCGTTAACGATCGGATTCGGGATCATTGAAGTGAAGTCATCCACACTATCAAACCCCCTTTTGGTACTCTTTTGGTTGAACTTTGGATATGGCATGTATAGGACTACCCTCGGTTGTTTTTAAGTACTTTGTGATGTATATGTGTGCGGCCATGCGAAAATGGTTCATAAAAGTGGAGTATGGAATTTGACCACATGTGGTTTGTAATTATATTTGGTTTCATGATGTGATTATGGTTTGGAATGAGAGAGTTGGTCACATGATCAGCCATTGGAATGGCTAAATATGATCATATGTTGGACCTAAGTATGACTAGACTATAGTTGGTCCATGGGAACTACAATATAGGTAAAGCCTACCTTAAAAATAGATGCTGCCAACTGCAGTGATGTGGATGTGGAAAATCACCAAAATTTGTAGGAATGGTGTTAAATAGTGAATAAATTATGCGATCGAACCCTGACGAGTCTTTTTTCATATGAAAGTAACGAAACGATCATATGAACAGTATACCGAGAGATATTAAAGTTCTCGTGAGACAAAGCCAGAACGGTTTCTGGGTCCCCTGTCGCGACTTTGAAAATTTACCATAAATTATACAGAATGAATTAGAAGTCATGCCTTATATGTGAAGATTCCTTTTTGAGTCTAGTTTCATTAGAAATAAACTCCATCAGTATTGAAACCCTGTACAGAGAGATATTCAAGTTGTAACGCACGAAGGTCAGTGTAGTCGACCCCTGTAACATGGGTGACTTTTACTAATAAACTGTACCAATTGGCCCGACCAAAAATTCTAGAAATAAATCCATGGATTGATATATGAGTCTAAATTCAGGGAAAATTTACGGAATCAGTTTCCGAGTTGTGAAACTCGAGATATGCTTTTTAAGGCGACAGCGACATAGTTTTCCAGCTTGCCTAGGAATGTCAAATTGGTCGGTGCCATAAATGGTTTTGGCTTGTTAACCCCTCATGTCCGACACCGGTAACGGTCTCGGGTTCGGGGTGTTACAAAACTGTACTTATTGGCTAAGCCAAAAATTCTAAAAATTTTATGGTGAGAAGATATTTAAGTCTAGTTTTAGGGAAAATTATCTGATCTTAATTTTGAGGTCTTTAGCTCAAGATATAAATAATTTAGTGACTATGATGCAAATGAACAGTTTTGAATATACATATAAGTGAATAGTGAAAGTATTGATAATGTTACTTGTAGCATGTTATATAAATTAAGGATGAGGAATGGAGAGGAGGAGGAGGAGAATATGTATGAATATTCAGCTAGCAAGACTAATTTGTATATTTTAGGCTCAGAGACTAAATTGAATAAAAGTAAAATTTTAGGGGCAATTTTGTAAGGATATCAAAAATGACCAATTTGAAGGAAATGAATTGAATTATTGTCTAAATTAATAAATTGAATGGAATTATCAATTTAGATCAAGATCGGATGAAAATCGGGAAAAAAAGAAAGATTACCAAAATGCCCCTAAATCTGGGTATTTTTGCAATTTTGCTAGGTAAATTTGTGTATCATAATTGAGCATGAAAATATGTTAAATTGTATGTTATATTGGATTGAATGTGAAATATTAGTACATTTGTATAATAAGAAACAATATGAATATGAAATGAATTATTACCATATATGCTTGAAGTATATATATGATGATTTGTACATGTTATATGGACACATGGTGTGGAAAGTATGTGCACATAGAATTTAATTTATGCTAAGTTTGATATGAATCATTATCGAATAAATATACATGAAATATATGGAAATTATGGTACATGAAATTTTAATATAATGAAATAAATGATTTTAAACGGTAAGAGAATGATATATTTCATGACATGCACATATATGATTATCTTTGATTTATCGATACAAGGAAATTATGTAGGTGGAGACAATTATTAAACTCAAGTGTGACGTGTTGAGAAAATAAGTATATCAATGTTGAATTTATATAAAATATGCGTAAGTATACTAACAATGTTGATTGATGCTAAGACAAGTGCCAAGCTATTGATTGAATGATAATATATTTATCTATAGGATGCATTGAATCGGTAAGTAAATGATATGTAAATTTGAGTAATGCTCCGAAACCTTGTTCCGGCGACGGATACGGGTTAGGGGTATTATAGAATAAGCCATTCGACTTTTATAGGATGAAAATTTTATCATACAATCATTCGGAATTCACTCATCATGCTAATCAAAAACCATTTCACTTGCATTAGCTCAAATAACCAATATATCTCAATTAAAGACATTAACTTTGATTAACTTACTTGAGAAAAGAAATCCATCATACCAATTGAAATTCGAAATTTCACCACTTATGCCTTTGCCTATGTCAAATCCTTACACGAAAATTAGAGAAATCCAAATACTAAAATCACTGCATTACCATGATCAAACCAGGAGCATAGTCACACTTGACATGATTATCGCAAGCTAAAGAACACACTTTGAACATGAGTCATAATGGACAGATTATGGAACAAAGATAACAAGAAAACCAAGTAAAGAAATCCAGGATAGAGAAATCCCAAGATACGATACTATATCGAAAGATCGAAAACAAACTCTTAAGAAAATATGAAAGACCTCGATAATTCCTCAGAGAGAAAAAGTCCAGAAGAAAACATCATTTCATCCTACTAGAATCAAATGCAACAATTAAAAGAAACAAAATCATAGCATCATATGTATTTTTTTCATAAGTTCCCAACAGACAAAATATAGCAAAATACTAGAGAGACGTAGAGCAAAATGGATTATAAACCGATCAGACCTACAATGCCTTCATTTGACATTTAGTTCAGATAGCATTCTCATATAACAAGAATTTCATCAGAAGATAGATAGCTACTATAACACTTCCGAGAACAATGATCTTTTAGAATATATCAAGAGAGGCAGTTATCATCTATTCACTGTAATTACCATACTCAGACATCTCATATTTCAAATATCATTTCTCCAACTATTTCTTTCATCATAAATCCCATATTATTCTTTTCACTAAAGAAGATCAGTTCTGAGAAGATCTCAATCATTACATTTTCTCGACCTCGTACCTGAGTAATTTGATTTACCAAAGTAAATTTCTTCTCTAACTGTGACAGTACAATACTCAAATAATTTTTATGTCAACCTAATACTTTTCTTGCTCTGGCTTACTTATCAACTCAGTCTTAATCTCTAATCATGTTTATAGTTATTCCTCCACTAAACTCTTTGGTTTTACACTTGTGAGTTTATTTAGCACAAATCTCATGAAATTCCATTACAAAACACCACTCTGGTAAGGGGGGTGAGGTCATAAGGCCTCTAACTCGACTCTCATATACATATGCATATGACACAACTTTCATCATCATAGCGACACCATCACAATCATGTTATTCATTTTAGGAAAATTATCGTTCATATTTGTATTTCACAATTTTCTGATTATCTTATTCACTCAAGTTCACTTATGCACACATTCTATGAATTTTGGATAACTTTTCTCGTCACATTCACTTAATTAATTATATCAAGCACATAATATCATATGAGGGCCAACAAACATGGATGAATATACATTGCAATCGAAACTTTGATTTTGCACATCATCATATGCATGTCATTACAATCATATAAATCTATCCAACAATTTAACACATTTACTCAAGCTATACGAACTTGCCAATCAAAATCATTCAAATAATTATACATGAACATTCATTCTATCTATATTTTTAGTAAGTTACCTAAACACATGCATTCACTCGAACAAATCAATCACATAGACCATAGGATTATCAATCAATCATAGATAAGCTCATTATGCCATGTACACATTCTATTTCATGTTTCTCATATCACAAATATGTATATATATATTTCAAAAATTCTTATCCATACCTTTTCGAGTTTCAACTCCTCATAACTACACTTTATTTGAATACTTAGTGTCTTTATCTACGTGAACGGGTGTAGCTCGGTTAGAGAGTACCTTGTCTACACAAGATAGTTCTCATTCGCATCAGGAGACATCACACTATCACAAATTTGTGGCATGTATAGCTAGACTCTTACACATGTTAGGTTAGTCCGAGAACCAGCTAAACTTGGCTCTGATAGCACTAAATGTAATACCTCACACCCGAGTCCAAGGTCGGGACAGGGTACGAGGCATTTCCAGACTTAAATACAAACAATCATGTAAAAACTAGGCCATAAAATTTCATTTAGATTCAAATTAATCATACACTTGCATATCATCCCTTACTTGGGTTTACGAAGCCCAAAACATACATTGGGAGAGGTCCGTAACTAAAATGATAACCTTGGAAGGTTTTGGGAAAACTTAAAAAATTCTTCCATAAATAGGTTCACACGTCCGTGTGGACATAGGGGCACGCCGGTGTGCCTTTTGACACGCTTGTGTCCTCAGGTCGTGTAACTCTCTGCTTATGACATCAGCAAACAAATTGAACCACACGGCCAAGCCACACGCCCGTGTGCTAAGGCTGTTTTCCCTATACAGTTGAGACACACGGCCGTGTCTCAGCCCGTGTTGCCAATATTTAGGCTATTTTCCAAGCCTTTATGTTATCCTTAATCTTTCACATCTATATATATACACCAAAGACACGTATCATGACATCATTTCAATGATTTAGCATCCCATATTAAGACACATTCACAAGCATTAGAACATAGCATAGATAGATAGGTTCACAACAATAATCCATATGAGCTACACCTCTTGGCCATATACAAATAACTTAATATAGTCCAATACATTCGACTAATCATAATTACACATATTATAAAAACCAAGCCCCTATACATGCCACTCACTTGAAAACGCTTAATATATATCAATATTCCAAATGTGATGGCTTGATAGTGTGGTGCTGCCTCCGACGATCTCCAATCTCGAGCTAACTTGATAACACTAAAGAAAATAAAAGGAAGGGAGTAAGCTTTATAGCTTAGTAAGACTGTATGAAAATAATAATGAATTTATCAACTTGCTTTTAAAGGTAATACAACCATATTTGCACTTTTACTTATGTTCAGGTCAAGCTATTTTCTCGAGTCACAGTCATTAAATTATTTATATCTGGAGATATGAAACTCCAAATTAAGTTTCTACAATTTTTCAAGAAACTAGACTCGTATATATTCTTACCATAAAATTTTTGAAATTTTTGGTTTAGCTAATCAGTACATTTTATTCTTTAAAGCCACCCCTGTTTTGTTGTCCAATAATTCCGACACCTCTTTGCTGAAAATTAATTATCTCCTCATACGGGATTTAGATGATGTTACCTTTTGTTTATTTTGAAAATATACTCATTAAGGATTCTAAATATATAAATTATAACCCATGGTTTTTTTTGTACAATTTTTAATGATTTTCCCAAATTAGAGCGGGGGATTTCAAAATCATTCTAACTCTACCTCACAAAAATTCAAATATCTCATAATATGAACTTCTTTTACTTACACCATTTCTTTTACATGAAACTATACTCAATAAGCTTTAATTTCATATTTTTTTAGCCTCTAATTCGGTTTCCACAATTTTTGGTGGATTTTCCAATTCATATTGCTACTGTTGTCCAAAACTGTTTCAATGCTAATTTTACCCTTTCATAATTATCTTTAAATAGGCTTTTATGCTGAGTGAACCACTCATTCATCATTTGGAAAAAGGCTTGCTTAGCCTCTCCCTCGTGCTACTCGTAACAGGTCTAGAAACAGATTGCGCTATCCCTTGAGCGAGAGTAGGTGCATTACTTTCCACATCATCTGCCTATACAAAAACACATTTTAATTATCAGGAATCATCACACTATTGCATTATATAAATATGGCATGTATAGCTAGACTCTCACATGCTACGTTAGTCCTAGAATTGACTAAACCATAACTCTGATACCAATCAAATGTAATACCCCTCACCCGTATCCATCGCCGGATTAGGGTTACAAGGCATTACTGATCAAAATATAGTTCAGAACAGTCATTAATTACTATTCATACATAAAGTGATATATTTTCCTTTACAAAATTTTTCCATACTCAAATTAATAACCATCCTCTTATTCATACAAGTCAAATTCATTTATAAAAAGAACATAACCAATTAAAATCAAACATGCATTATTAATCATATTACATATACGAACCATGCTTTAAAATTCAACCATATCAATGTCATGGATATAATCAAATTTTCGAAGCAATTAACTTACATAAAAACCATACTACATATGCTTTATAAATACAAAATTCGAACCTTATGACCATCAAATTTCATAGCATGCAAATGACTAAATCATTAACCAACATTTTTCATCTCATGTACCAAACATGCATTAATACTCCCTTTAGTACAATTTCATTACTTTAGCTAAATACTAAACATACCATTTTGCTTACCTATAACCATCCGCATTTTAATCCATACCAACCATATCACATTGCATTATATTCATTAACATATAAGACTATGGTTAACATTACATCATGGCCAACTATACTTTTAATGCTTTCATATTATACGCATATCATCCTAAAAACAAAATTCATTTCCAATCTCAAATACCAAGCCATAATTATCCCACTCTATTAACTATTTAATGAACAAACCAATTCGTATATTATGCTCTTTTGCACATTAATCTAAGTTAAACTATCCACACGTCTTTATAGTCATACATATATATATAACACATAAACAAGCATCACTTAATAACCAAATACAATTAGAATTATTGCCAACTCATGCGCATTACACTAAAGCCACATTAAACATTTTTGAACACAAATAACAAATCAAAGTACACTTAATTCACAGACTAATTATCATGCCCAAAAATACATACTCACAACCAATAAATTAGCCATCTATTCGGTCATCAAATTTAACCTAAATAGGTTATACCATTTTATAGTTAATTAACATTATTAACTATACATATTATACTTGCTCAAATGATCGACCAAACAACCATAAAACATAGTCATCTTTGCCACTAAATATCGTACCAAATGACCATTTTCACAAGCAATCACTTATACATACTTAGCCTATAGGAACATATTCATTATATCAAAAACACATCCATCAACTAATCATTACTCAAGTCGAATCATATAACCGAACACACCATACATATATACCATGAAACATACTTCCTAAAATGAGTTTATATCATGACTGAAAATACATCATATTGAACATCATTATCAAGCCATCTTCGCATGGCTATTTATAAACAATTCAAAACTAACCATAACAAAACTAGCCTATACATGCCATATGCCTTAGTTACAAACTTCAAAAGTAGTGAATAATGTGACGATGATCCTTGATGATCCCCAAGCTCGAAGCTAGCTTTATATATCTATAAAACAAAGAAAGAATGCACAAAATAAGCTTTGAAAGCTTAGTAAGCCATAAGCAAATAATTCATCACAAGAACACATATAACACAATTTGAATAGGCCAAATTTAGCTAATCTTATACACATATACAATCACTTTTCTCATATAATCCATATTACCACATTAATTAACTCTACTTACCTTATTTTTCAATGAACATAGAAACCTCATACGTACCTGAATTATTTAGATCAAATTCACCTTCAGTCTCGATTTGACATTGCTCGATGAACCATTCGAAATTGTTAGGGATACACGAAAATCATATAAATCTCATACAATGCCATATCTCGAATATGGTCTTACATGTTAACACATATCGATGCCACTGTCCCAGATAGGGTCTTATACGAATCATAAACGATGCCAATGTCCCAGACATAGTCTTACACGTTTTCTCACTTCGAGGCCAATGTACCAGACATGGTCTTACATGAAATCACATCTCTAAAGCCTTATGTCATGACATTAGTATTTGATACATTTCCTAAGGTTCGTTCGGGGCTTACGACTTCGTTTTTAAATCAATTCATGCACGAAATTAGTCAACCAATGCTCAAATTAATTCAGAAACATATATTTTAATACACACAATTCAATTTGGCTACATATAATATATATACATTTGAATTTAAGAACATTTAATTACTTATAAACTTACCCTGTACGGAAACGAACGGATCAGAACGACTATTCAACAATTTCGACTTCCCCCAATCCAAATCCAATTTCTTCCTTTCTTGATCTAAATAAATTTAAATTTAAATTATTTAATTACATATTCATTCAATTTCACCAAAAAAAACATAAATGGACATTTTGCACTTTAGCCCCTAAATTTTACATTTTCTCAATTTTAGTCCCTATTTCAAAACAACTCAATATACACAAAATTTCAACATGCTCATGTTAAGCTAAATTTTCCTTAGGTCCCTAGTAGCCCATTAATTTCATTTATTTCACATTTTGACCCCTCAATTTACAAATTTTACAATTTAGTCCTTAATAAGCATTTTTATCAAAAATCACTTAATAAACTATGATAATCTAATAACAAATATTTATTTTTCATCATAAAACAAAAAAAAAACATCAAGCTATCAACAATGGAAAATTCAAATTCATCATCAAATCTGAAAATTAAAGCATGGGCTAGCTAGTATACGAAGCAACAATCTCAAAAACATAAAAATCATCAAAAATCGAGCAAAGAACATACCTAATTTAAGACATCAAAGTGCCAAACTTGCAAGCTTCAGAATGGTTTCTTTTTCTTCTTAACTTTAGGCCAAAAAGATGATAATGCATGCATTTTATGTTTTGTTTTATTTTAATTACATTTTATTATCCATTTACCATAATAACCTTAATGATTTAATAATAAAACCATATAATGCATGCCATTGTGTTCATCTTTTTGGTGTTGACCAAATAACAAAAATAAAGAAAGAAAAACAAAGTTTTTAAGGGTTCGGCCAAAGACTAGCTTGATTAAGGTATGTAACTAGCTCGATTTTTAATAATTTTTACGTTTTTGAGAACGTTACAGTGTAGTGTACAAAGCCCATGCTTGAATTTCTGATTTTGATGAATATTTTGAGTTATGCCATTGGTGAATAATTGAGCTTTGTGATGTTAGATGACGAATTAGGAAAGATATGTTTTGTATTAGAATTTTTGATGATTTTGAGTAATTAGGGCTAAATTGCAAAAATAATAAATTGAGGGACTAAAATGTGAAATAAATGAAATGTATGGACTTGTATGAGCATAAGGAAGATTCAGCCTAAGCATGGTGTGTGCAAATTTTGTATGTTTTGTGTTTTGTGCAATTTGGACTAAATTGTAAAAAGTGTAAAATGTTAGGGGTAAAATGGTAATTTTTCTATTTATGTGTTTTTGGACTAAATTGAATGGAATTATGTTTGAATGAGTTTAATTTGAATATGTTTAGATCAAGAATTAAAGAAATCAGATTTGGATCGGGGGAAAACCAAAGTTGTTGAATAGTCATCTCGTTCTGATTATCATTGTCCAAGGTAAGTTTATAAGCAAATAGATGTTGTAAATTTTAAATAAATATGAGTTATATATGATGAAATGAATTATATGAAAGTATATATGTGGTAGCCGAATGTGTATATGATTGAGAGCTATGTTTACGAATTCAATTTGACAGAGTTATGATGTCCGAAAGCCCTGTATGAACCGTAGGAGTAGCTAGGATATATATGTCATGACATAGGATTTTTGATATGTGATTACATGTAAGACCACGTCTGGGACGTTGGGATTGTACGATATGTGTGATTATCCAAGTATCCTATTCAATTTCGAATGGTTTAACGGGAAATAATAAGTTAAGACCGAATGAAAAATCGAGTTAAAAGGCTCAATTATGTATTCATACTAAGTTATGAAATTATGGTAAGTTGGATGCTTGAATTGATGATATAAATGTTACATGTTAATGTGAACTATATGTATGCATATGTGAAAGTATACATTCGTGTAATGATGTATTCATGATGCAAATGAAAGTATATATGTATATGAAAATCTATAATTGGCCAAATGTTAAGTATATGTGACCTTGTAATTGTAATTTATGTGTATTCATATATGAAATAAATATATTCAGCCAAGGGTATATATGTGATCTTAGAAGTGAAAAATAATTATGTTATTAACTACATGTGTATTCGATCTATTTAAATTTGATGCATAGTTATATGTTTGATAAATGCATTTTTGCAAGTTTGAAAATGTAGATGAATGTGATAGCATAATTCGATTTTGTTGTATTGAATTATAAATGTTATTGAGTTGTTAATTTGCTTATGACTTACTAAGCTAAGATAGCTTATTGTGTGTGTATGTTTGCCTCGATTTTATAGATTTTGGAGTCAAGTTACGAGCTCGGAGATCTTCAGCGAAGTTTATCACACTATCAACTGTTTCGGTATTTTTATAAAGTTAAACTTAAACCTATGGCATGTATAAGCTAGCTTATGTTTATGTTTGATTTTCGGTTATGTAAATATGAACCATGCAAAGATGGCTTATTTATTATATTAAGTTTAGTTTTCATGTTTCAGCCATTATATATTTATATGTGAATCATGTTTGATATATTTGCTAATGGTGGTGAAGTTATGTCAAAGTATATGAGTATGGTGTATTTGGTATGATATGAAATTTGCGGTTGGATATTCTTGTTGAGTGATATGCATGATATACAAGTGGGATGTATTAGGTAAATGGCTATGATATGAAGTATTGGTAACTGGTTATGTGATGAAGTAGATATGGATAATAATTATATGTTTTTCATCATTGGTTGTAAATGAGATTTTGGGCATAATGAATAGCTTGTGAAATGACCATGTCTTGATTTGGCAAACAAGGTGATTAGCATTTGGTTAATGTTAGATAATTGGGAAAACATGTATTTGTGATTTAGAAGTTGAAACGCCCCAAAATCTAAGAATTTATTTTTTGTATGTTGTGTTGCATAAATGTGTGCTTGCTTCAATGGTTAAGTGTCTTGAGAAGTGTTGAAAAAGTCCTGAGTTCAAGCCTTGGTTTGTACAAAATTTTGTTTTCACTTGAATAAACCCTGTCTCTAGTTAGTAGACTTCTTAAATAAATTTTGGTAAAACATGACAGAATGGGCCTGCTGGTCTAAGGGATAAGTGGCGTGTAGTCTTTGCCTAAGGTTTGAGGTTTAAATCCTAGTGGGTGCAGTGGGTGTTTTATTTTGCTGCTATGTCGTGGGGGTGTTGTAGGTTGACTGAAACACTGAAAAGGTTGAGGGGAATTCAAATTGAGTTGTTGAGGGGAGGTGTGATCGGTTTAAGGGATTTTAGGAGAGATTTTAGGAGAAATTTGTGGGGAATTGTGGTGGGGGAAGAGTTGGTGCCGAATGGGAATTTTAGTCTCTCTATGCATTCGATTTTGGGGTTGGCAAATTGCTCTTTTTTTGTTAGGTAACTGTCAACATTGGTTTTTTTTTGTTCTTTAGAGACCGAATTGTTCTAGTAAAGTCTTACGACATCTTTCGTTTCTGGCTTATTTCGAGTACCATTCAGGTTCTAGCTAAGGAGTGCGACTGTTCCTTCTCGTACCTCGATTTAAGGGTGTGTTTTGGGTGTAACACCCCAAACCTGGCCTAGATGCTATGGCCGAAATCTGGCGTGTCACATTGAAGTGTTTTTCGAAAACCATGTTCTCATTGAAAACCCTTCTTACTATTTAAAACCTCTGGCCATTTTAAAACTTGTGAAAACCTCAGTTTCCGTTGGTTTATTAAAACTCATTCTCTTGTAAAACATTATTACCTTTAAAACTTTATTTGTTGCGAAAGCTTAGTTTAAAGTTTTGCGGAAACGTGGTATTTTGAAAAACAGTTATTGTTTTGGAAAAGAAAATCATGTTCTACTCCAGCAAATATAAAACAGTATATAAAATTCCAAATTTGGAACTAGAAATTAAAAGAGGCCTTGTTACAACCCAGATCAAATATGAGTACTTGTAAATAGATAACTTAAAAGAAAGTCGGAAATAATAGCAGTTGTGCGGCCACCTGTAACACCCCTAGCCCAAATCCAACACCGGGATAGGGCTCGAGGCATTGTCGGAACTTTACACTTTCAGTATACTAACTTGGATCACAAAATTTCATTTGAATTTAATACCTTTCAATCATCTCGTCCCTTGTATATGCCTTCGAGACCTATAACATATCGGAAAGCAATGCGGGGCAAATATGGACACGTTCGATTTACCTTGGGCTCCTCAAAAAAATTTCCTTAACATAAAGGGTCACACGCCCGTGTAGGTGGGCCGTGCGGACTCACATGCCCGCGTATCTTGGGGCACGCCCATGCCCTTCAACCGTGGACAACACTGACTTATAAACACGGCCATGGAAAACGCCCGTGCTGCCTGCCCGTGGACTACACTGTCATTTTAACACGGCCATGGCGCACGCCCGTGTGGCCTACCTGTCCACAACTTTGACCTAAAATTTTAAGTGCAGGGGACACACGGCCATAGCACACGCCAATGAAAGGGAACCGTGTGTCACACACAGCCTAGACACACGCCCATGTGTCTAACCATGTGGACTTTATTAGGCTATTTTCCAATCCTTTAGTCACCCCTTTCAACTAATTGTGCCCAATGGTTATCAAGTTTGAGAGAAAACATAATTTTACGCTTGTAAATAATCTTAATGAAAATAGTTGTATGAAAACCTCATATCATTGGTTTCATACAAAAAGGTTATTTCCCATCTAGTATTTATAGGTTCTTATGTGATTATAGCACATTCAAAATTTGGCTCGTTTTTGAACTCATTGCCACTTGCAGCAATCCATCATAATAGAGCATAAACAAGCATATAAAGGCAGATCATAGCCTACTTTTAAATATGTCAATTTCCATGGCCTTATACAAAAAGATGAATGCATCTTTACATGCCTTCATTCGGCAATTCAAATGACACATATGACAAAATACTCAGAGCCCTATACATGCCATTAACAAAATAAAAGTGTCTTTTTACCAAAGCTTGACTAGTTGATAGTGTGTTGCTTCTCCAACCGTCTTCCAATCTTTATGAGTCCTCGAGCTTTGTAAAACAGGAAAAAGAAAGGGGGTAAGCATTTTCATGCTTAGTAAGCTCGAATAACCGGAAAGTAAACTTACCGAGTAATTAGCATACATGCATACTTAATTCATTAAATCATCCACTATGAAATGATTTCCTATCACATGCACTCAATCAATGAGTTAGTCACATAATCATGTATCATGTAATTTAACTAGATGAGCTCATCATTCAACATTTCATTCACATATATATATATCCCATGTTCATCTCGTTGAGTTTCTAGGAAATCTAGATGGAATACCCATTATCCGTCAATTCTTACGAATGATCATTTCACATATATGCACTCCCGCGAACCCCACATCATATGGCAAGATTACCAGTCCAGGCTAAATCCCCCATTATATGAACCCGTAAGGTGATGTCGGGATTACCAGTGCATGCTAAATCCTTTATAACAGCAAACACCCTTTGTGAGCTCGGATCAGAATTACCAGTCCAGGCTAAGTTCAGACCCAATTCAGATTACCCATCCAGGATAAATCCAGTGCACATATATTCTTCGAGAGGCTCGATCATTCAAGGAACACCTGTCTGGGCTAGATTCCTTTCCATATTTGAGATCACAGATTACCTACCCGGGATAAATCCTTACTACAACGCATGCAGGATCTCAATTCACATGTAAAACATGGTTTATCCATCGAATTCCCTTTTTAACCTCAACCGAGACAATTATCAACAAGTCATTACCAAAGGAGCATTTCATGCATTTTCACACCATCAATAAATGCAAATATCATGCATTCATAAATCATACAATTATGTATATTAGGGGTTTGCTTTAAGTTATCCGAACTTACCTGGTATTCTCTTCGAGATTGTGTTTCGGTTATTCTGAAACCTTGCGTTTACCATGATTGACCTTCGAAATTTGTTCCTCGGGGTCTATAAAAGTAAAATTAACTTATTAATACCCCACATTGTATATTTCAAGTTTAATACCTACCCTGGTCCAAATGACTGTTTTGCCCCTAACCTTTCACATCTTTACGATTTAGTCCCTAGGCTCATATAATGAAACACATGCAATTTCTATCTTACCCGAGCCTAACCAAACATTTTTCTCTCTTATGGCAACCCACATTTTCATTATTTTCTTATTTCTACCATACATTTAAATCTTTTGCAAAATGGTCCCTATAAGGGTTTCTCATGAAAATCAACTAGGAAAAGATGTTTAATACACATTCATCTTTCATATCCCTCCATAATCCATCAAAATACAAGCAACTCATGGATGGGTAAATTTTCAAACATGAACCATAGCATGAAATATGGGTTGGAATAGAGAGAGCAAGTTACCGAGATTTCAACAATACAAAGAACATGAAAAATGGGGCTTGGGAGCACTTACTATTGAGCTTGAAAATTGAAGAAACCCTAGCTATGGTGTCCTCCAAATTCGGCAGCTATGGGAAGAAGATGAGCATATTTTTGCTTTATTTTTCCCTTTTTATTTCATTAAAATGTCTAATGACCAAAATACCCTCATGCCCTTTCTTTAAAATTTCATCCATGCAAGCCTATTTTTGTCCAAAAATTTAGAATTTGGGAAAATTGATCTCCAAGACCTTCTAATTCATAATCTAAAGCAATTTCATACAAATTGCTTCTAGAATCCAAGTTTTGCAATTTATCCGATTTAGTCCTTAATTCCAATTAGACATCTTATACTTAGAATTTCTTCGTGAAATTTCAACACATGCATATATTCATATTCTAGGCCTCATAATAACCATAAATTAAATATTTTTATGTCAGATTTGTGGTCCCGAAACCACTATTCTGACTAGGCCCTATTTCGGGATGTTACATTTCTCCCCCCTAGGGACTTTCGTCCTCGAATGTCTTACCAGAAAACAGAGTCGAATATTGGTTTCTCATGGTTTCTTCCGGCTCCCATGTAGATTCTTCAACACCATGTCGATGCCATAAAACTTTTACAAGAGCCACATCTTTATTTCTCAACTGTTTAACTTCGCGAGCCAATATCTTAACCGGTTCCTCTCCATAGGTCATGTCCGGTCGAATTTCAATCTCAGTCAGTGAAATTAAATGAGAGGGATCTGATCGGTATCTCCTTAACATGGATACATGGAACACGTCATGAATCTTTTCCAGTTTGGGTGGCAACGCCAAACGATATGCTAACGGTCTAACTCTTTCGGTGATCTCGTATGGTCTGATAAATCGTGGACTCAGTTTACCTTTTCGACCAAATCTTAATACCTTTTTCCACGGAGATACTTTTAAAAATACACTATCCCCAACTTGGAACTCAATTTCCTTTCTTTTCAAATCTGCATAAGACTTTTGCCTCTCTGATGCTACTTTCAAACAGTCCTGTATAATTCTAACTTTTTCTTCAGTTTCTTTGATCAGATCAACTCCATGAATCTGATTTTCCTTGAGTTCTGTCCAGTACAATGGAGTTTGGCACTTTCTACCATATAAGGCTTCATAAGGTGCCATCTTTAAACTTGTTTGGAAACTATTGTTGTAGGCAAACTCTACCAATGGCAGGTATTTTTCCCAACTACCTTGAAATTCAAGGATGCAACATTGCAACATGTCCTCGAGAACCTGAATCATGCGCTTAGACTGACCATCAGTCTGAGGGTGAAAAGCTGTACTAAAGTTCAACTTTGTACCCAAGGCTTCTTGTAACTTCTTCCAGAATCTCGAAGTGAACCTCGGGTCTCTGTCCGAAATAATCGACAGTGGTACTCCGTGCAATCTTACTATCTCAGAAATGTACAAATCGGCCAATCTATTAAGAGACTAATCCATCCTTACCGGAATGAAATGAGTTGACTTTGTCAATTTATCCACTATAACCCATATGGAATCTTTCTTTTTTGGAGTCATAGGTAGTCTTATCACAAAGTCCATGGTAATTCTGTCCCACTTCAATTTGGGGACCATTACAGGCTGTAACAAACCTGAAGGCACCTGAAGTTCAGCTTTAACTTGCTGACATACTAGGCATTTTAATACAAATTCAGAAACATCTCTTTTCATACCGCTCTACCAGTACATCTTCTTTAAATCGTTGTACATCTTGATACTTCCTGGGTGAACAGAAAAACGACTGTTATGTGCTTCTTGCAAAATCTTCTGAATAAGTTCATTGTTCCCTATCTCTGAACATCAAATATCCATTAGGACTAACTCGAAAATCTGACTCAACACCAGACTCACATTGAGCTCTTTTTTCTTGCAAATAATCATCATTAAGCTGAGCATCAAGAATTTCCTGCAGAAATGTCAGCCTAACCTCCAGCTCAGCCAAAACTGAACCATCATCAAGCAATGTCAAACGAGTATCCATGGCTCTCAAAGCATACAGAGATTTTCTACTCAATGCATCGGCGACCACATTTGCCTTTCCCGGGTGATAGTCGATAATTAGATCATAATCCTTAATTAGTTCTAACCATCTCCGCCGTCTTAAATTTAATTCTTTCTGAGTCATTAAATATTTCAAACTCTTGTGGTCCGTGAAAATACGGCAAGTTTTACCATACAAATAATGCCTCCAAATTTTTAAGGCAAAAATAATAGTAGCTAGTTCTAGGTCGTGGGTTGGATAATTCTTCTCGTGGGGCTTTAATTGCCGTGAAGCATAGGCTATCACCTTGCCATCTTGCATAAGCACACCCAATCCATTTAAGGATGCATCACTATAGACCACAAATTCTTTTCCCGGTTCAGGTAGCACTAAAATAGGAGCTTCGGTCAGCAATGTCTTTAACTTCTCAAAACTTTGCTGACACTTCTCTGTCCATTCAAACTTAACGTCTTTCTATAGCAGCTTTGTCATTGGAGTCGCTATCATGGAAAATCCTTTTACAAATCTTCGATAGTAACCAGCTAAGCCCAAAAAGCTTCTAACCTCATTTATATTCTTAGGTGATTTCCATTCAAAAATTGCAGAAATCTTACTTGGATCAACTCAGATGCCTTCACCCGAAACTATATGACCCAAAAATCCAACTTCCTGGAGCCAAAATTCACTCTTGCTAAACTTAGCATACAATTTCTTTTCTCGCAAGGTTTGCAACACAATTTTCAAGTGCTTCGCATGCTCTGTCTCATCTTTAGAGTAGATCAAAATGTCGTCAATAAACACAACGACAAACATATCCAAATATGGCTGAAAGATCCTATTCATTAGATCCATAAACACAACTGGTGTATTCGTTAGCCCAAATGGCATGACAAGAAATTCATAATGGCCATACCTCGTTCTGAAAGTTGTTTTGGGTACATCTGAGTCTTTAACTCTCAGTTGATAATAGCCATACCTTAAGTCTATTTTAGAGAATACGGTGGCTCCTCTCAACTGGTCAAACAAACCATCGATCCTTGGCAAAGGATACTTATTCTTAATAGTCACCTTGTTCAGTTGCCGATAATCGATACATAACCTCATCGAACCATCTTTCTTCTTTACGAACAACACGGGGGCACCCCAAGGTGAAAAACTTGGCCTTGCAAATCCTTTATCCGTTAGCTCTTGCAATTGTGCTTTTAACTCCTTCAGCTCAGTAGGTGCCATTCTATACGGGGCAATGGAAATGGGAATCATCCCTGGCACCAATTCAATACCAAACTCTATCTCCCTTTCAGGAGGTAATCTAGGTAACTCCTCCGGAAACACATCTGGGTACTCACATACTATTGGCACGGACTCAATCTTCAGCTCTATTTCCTTAGTGTTCAGTACAAATGCAAGGTAGGTTTCATATCCTTTTCTCATATATCTCTAGGCAACCATTGTCGTGATTACAATCGGCAGCGAACCCAATTCTCTTGATTCGACCCGTAGAATCTTACCATCCGGGCATTTCAACTTAATATACTTACTACCACAATTCACAATAACATCATGAAGGTCTAACCAATCTATACCAAGTATACATCAAATTCATCAAATGGTAACAACATAAGGTTAGCCGAAAAACAATAACCTTGAATCATCAAAGGACAATTCTTACAGACTTTATCAACTAGGACAGATTTGCCTAGTGGGTTCGACACTCTAATGATGAATTTTGTAGGTTCTATAGGTATGTTCACACTAGACGCCAATCTCATGTAGATATATGAATGCGTTAACCCCGGGTCAATTAAAGCAGCAACACTTATATTAAAAAGAAAGAAAGTACCCATAATAACATCAGGAGCAGAGGCTTCCTCTCGAGCACGTATCATGTACGTTCTTACCGGGCTCGAAGCTCTGATTTTGTAGTGTCTTTCGTCACAACTCGACTGCCACTAGCATTCCCAAGGTATCTCAAAGGCCTGCCTCGTGAAACGGGAGCATTCGACTTCAGAGCTAATTCCTCATCTTTTTCAGCTCGTTTCGAGCAGTCTCTGAGAAAATGATCAAGAGAACCACATCTGAAACATGCGCCGCTTTTCATTCGGCACTCTCCAAAGTGAAATTTGTTGCAGCTCTTACACTTTGGTTTTTGATCATCTACACTCCCCACACTAGTCACCATCGAGGAGGAAGACTTTTGACCTCGTCGCTTAGAGCTTCTTGATCTACCCGAATATCCCACTGACGAAGTAGAGCGTTCATGCAGGCTCCTGGCTTTCTTCGTGGAGAACGAGAGTGTTTTACCACTAGACCTATTACTCGCAACTCGAGCCTCTCTCTTAGCTTGTTTTCTTTCATTATTAAGTTCCTCGGCCTTCTTGGATCGATTGGCCAATGTGGCAAACTCCCATATTTCCAAGATCCCAATCAATAACTTGATGTCCTCATTCAGACCTTCCTTGAAGTGTTTACACATTTCCGATTCCATTTGGACCCATTCGGTTGCGTACTAACTTAGTCGTATGAACTCTCTCTTGTATTCCACTACAGTCTTGTTACCTTGTTTGAGTTCCAAGAACTCCTTTCACTTCGAGTCCAAAAACCGTTGGCTAATATATTTCTTCCTAAACTCTGATTGGAAGAAATCCCAAGTAATATTCTCTTTCGGCACTACCGAGGATACGGTTTTCCACCAATTGTGTGCAGTGTCCTTCAAAAGGGACACAACACACTTCAAACACTCCTTGGGTGTGCATGACAAATCGTCTGACACCCTCGTAGTATTTTCAAGCCAGAACTCGGCTCTTTCAACGTCATCATCAACTTTCGCTCTGAATTCCTTAGCCCCATACTTTCAAAGCTTATCTACCGGGGCTTTACCAATTCTTATCGGTGCCATACCTCGTGGCACACCCTCATCAGTTTGGTTAGGGGGCGGGGGAGGCCTCGGTATATTGGGGTGATTTCTTAGATAATCTCCAAACCATTCATCCATCATATCAAAGAAGGCGGCTCGGGCCTCTTCTCGACCTTCTGACATCAACCTTCTACTACTACTAGATACAGCTCGTTGTACGGAAGCTAGAGCATGGCTCTCGGCTCCCTCAGACTCATCTTGTACTTGATTGGAAGACATTTACTAAATTCAAAATAATTTAAACAATTAGGAGATGTCACATTATCAACATTCAAATAATGGCATGTATAGTGAACTTTAACATCCTCTACGGTAGTCCTAGAACCGACTAAACCGTAGCTTTAATACCAATAATTGTAACACCCCTTACCCGAATCCAACACGGGGACAGGGCTCGAGGCATTACTGGAACTCTACACTTTCAGTGTACTAACTTGGATAAAAAAATTTCATTTGAATTTAAAACCTTTCAATCATGAACATCTCGTCCCTTGTATAGGCCTTCGAGACATATAACATATTGGAAAGTAATGCGGGACATATACGGGCATGCTCGATTTACCTTGGGCTCCTCAGAAAATTTTCCTTAACATAAAAGGTCACATGCCTATGTAGGTGGGCCGTGTGAACTCACACGCCCGTCTATCTTGGGGCATACCCATGCCCTTCAATTGTGAGCAACACTGACTTATCAACACGGCCATGGAACACGCCCGCGCTGCCTGCCCGTGAACGACACTTTCATTTTAACACGACCATGGCGCACACCTGTGTGGCCTACCAATCCACAATTTTGACCTAAAATTTTAATTGTAGGGGACACACGGCCATAGCACAAGCCCATGGGAGGGAACCGTGTGTCACACACGGCCTAGACACACGCCGCTGTGTCCAACCATGTGGACTTTATTAGGCTATTTTCCAAGCCTTTAGTCACCCCTTTCTACTAATTGTGCCCAGTGGTTATCAAGTTTGAGAGAAAACATAATTTTACGCTTGTAAATAATCTTAATGAAAATAGTTGTATGGAAACCTCATATCATTGGTTTCATACAAAAAGGTTATATCCCATCTAGTATTTATGGGTTCTTATGTGATTGTAGCACATTCAAAATTTGGCTCGTTTTTGAACTCATTGCCACTTGCAGCAATCCATCATATTAGAGGATAAACAAGCATATAAAGACAGATCATAGCCTACTTTTAAATATGCCAATTTTCATGGCCTTATACAAAAAGATGAATGCATCTTTACATGCCTTCATTCGGCAATTCAAATGACACAGATGACAAAATACTCAGAGCCTTATACATGCCATTAACAAAATAGAAGTGTCTTTTTACCAAAGCTTGATTAGTTGATAGTGTGTTCCTTCTCCAACCGTCTTCCAATCTTTATGAGTACTCGAGCTCTGTAAAATAGGAAAAAGAAAGGGGGTAAGCATTTTCATGCTTAGTAAGCTCGAATAACCGGAAAGTAAATTTACCGAGTAATTAGCATACATGCATACTTAATTCATTAAATCATCCATTATGAAATGATTTCCTATCACATGCACTCAATCAATGAGTTAGTCACATAATCATGTATCATGTAATTTAACTAGATGAGCTCATCATTCAACATTTCATTCACATATATATATCCCATGTTAATCTCGTTGAGTTTCTAGGAAATCTCAATGGAATACCCATTATTTGTAAATTCTTACAAATGATCATTTCACATATATGCACTCCCGCGAACCCCACATCACATGGCAGGATTACCAGTCCAAACTAAATCCCCCATTATATGAACCTGTAAGGTGATGTCGGGATTACCAGTCCAGGCTAAATCCCTTATAACGACAAACACCCGTAGTGACCTCAGATCTGAAATACTAGTCCAGGCTAAATTTAGACCCAATTCAGATTACCCATTCGGGCTAAATCCAGTGCACATATATTCTTCGTGAGGCTCGATCATTCAAGGAACACCCGTCCGGGCTAGATTTCTTTCCAAATTTGAGATCACGGATTACCCATCTGGGCTAAGTCCTTACTGCAACACATGCAGGATCTCAATTCACATGTAAAATATGGTTTATCCATCGAATTCCCTTTTTAACCTCAACCGAGACAGTTACCAACAAGTCATTACCAAAGGAGCATTTCATGCATTTTCCACCATCAATAAATGTAAATATCATGCATTCATAAATCATACAATTATGTATATTAGGGGTTTACTTTAATTTATCCGAACTTACCTGGTATTCTTTTCGGGATTGTGTTTCGGTTATTCCGAAACCTTACGTTTACCACGATTGACCTCTGAAATTTGTTCCTCGGGGTCTATAACAGAAAAATTAACTCATTAATACCCCACATTGTACATTTCAAGTTTAATACCTGCCTTGTCCAAATGACCGTTTTGCCCCTAACCTTTCACATCTTTACGATTTAGTCCCTAGGCTCATATAATGAAACACATGCAATTTCTATCTTACCCGAGCCTAACCGAACATTTTTCTCTCTTATGACAACCCACATTTTCATTATTTTCTTATTTCTACCATACATTTACATCTTTTGCAAAATGGTCCCTATAAGGGTTTCTCGTGAAAATTAACTAGGAAAGGATGTTTAATACACATTCATCTTTCATATCCCTCCATAATCCATCAAAATACAAGAAACTCATGCATGGGTATATTTTCAAACATGAACCCTAGCATGAAACATGGGTAGAAATGGAGAGAGCAAGTTACCGGGATTTCAAAAATACAAAGAACATGAAAAACGGGGCTTGGGAGCACTTACTATTGAGCTTGAAAATTGAAGAAACCCTAGCTATGGTGTCCTCCAAATTTGGCAGCTATGGAAAGAAGATGAGCATATTTTTGCTTTATTTTTCTCTTTTTATTTCATTAAAATGCCTAATGACCAAAATGCCCTCATGCCCTTTCTTTAAAATTTCATCCATGCAAGCCCATTTTTGTCCAAAAATTTAGAATTTGGGAAAATTGATCTCCAAGACCTTCTAATTCATAATCTAAAGCAATTTCATACAAATTGCTTCTAGAATCCAAGTTTTGCAATTTATCCAATTTAGTCCTTAATTCCAATTGGACATCTTATACTTAGAATTTCTTCGTGAAATTTTAACACATGTATATATTCTTATTCTAGGCCTCATAATAACCATAAAATAAATATTTTAATGTCAAATTTGTGGTCCCAAAACCACTATTCTGACTAGGCCCTATTTCGGGATGCTACACCACCTCCGAGTCCCTCACAGCACCGATCCTCCTAATGTTGGGGATTACCTGCACAGTTAATAAACGGGGTGAGTTTATGAAAACTCAGTGTGTAATCCCCTCCTAAACAAAAATAGTTAGTAAACAGATAGAATTCAGAATCAGTTTGGGCCAGAGCCCATTACAGAATCAATATCATATGTAGATATGTAGACAAATTACCAGCCCAGTCCAACCAACACACCACTCGTACCAACCAGTACACCATGTGGGGACAAAATCAACCCACCCAGCCAACACACCAAGCTTAGCACCGATTGTTGCACTAAGTTAACAGGACGGCTCAACGCCATAGACAGGACAGTACATAGCCGTAAACAGGATAGCACATAGCTGTAAGCATCGCAACAATGCTGCCAGATAATAGGACGGCTAGAAGCCGTAAACAGAATGGTTCAATGGCACAAAGCCAACGATAACTGCATTATGTTAGGCACATAGCCCTCAACTAGAGTAACATAACTGGCATCTTAGCCCTAGGTAAATGTGATCGACACAGAGTCATCAATAATCATATATTGGCACATAGTCTTAGGCAAATACGTTTGGCACACAACCATAATCAGGTTGGCACAGAGCCATACGTAGGTTGGCGTAAAGCCATAATCAGAATAATTGTCTTTAAGCCATTGGTAACTATATCATGTTAGGCACATAGCCATCAGCAATGGTAATATGGTCGGCACACAGCCTCGGGTAAATGATCGACATAGAGTCGTCAATAATCATATATTGGGCTTAAAAGCCACCTGTCAATCCACAGTCGTCAAGCAACCATGCGATCCTTAATCGGTGGATCCACGGTCATCAAGCAACCATGCGATCCTCAATCGGTGGATCCACGGTCGTCAAGCAACCATGCGATCCTCAATTTCTTCCTCCATTTCATAATCCCCACCCATGTGGAACATAATATTATATGAATGCAGCAAATATACACACGACATACAAAATCATACAAATCACAGTCACAATAGTCCAATCACAGTCATACATTCTCAGTCAAAACATAGTCAAATCAATCAAATTGTATTATCAGTGAGTTATATACACTAGAGGGGCAGAACGGTCTTTTTACCTATTGGGGGCATTTTAGTCATTTCACCCTACAAGGGTGTTTTGGTAAATCTATAAACCAAGTGTATTTCAATAATTTTGCAAACCAATGGTATTTTTGAAAATTTTGAAAGTCAAGGGTGTTTCTATAATTTTGTAAATCAAGGGTATTTCTGTAATTTTCCAAATCAGGGTATTTGGGTAATTTTCCAACTTAGAGGTATTTTGGTAATTTTAAAAATCGAGGATATTTCGATAATTTTACAAGTCGAGGGTTTTAGATAATTTTACAGGTCGAGGATATTTCGGTAAGTTCACAAATTAATGGTATTTTGGTAATTTTATAAGTCGAGAGTATTTCAGTAATTCTACAGGTCGAGGGCATTTCAGTAATACTAGCCTACAGATATGAGATTCACATAGTCCAATCCAATATTTACTACACAATCATAGAGTTCATCCACTTGGGCCCATGGGCTCTTTGGGCCCACATGACCCATCTCGGCCCAAAGCAACCTAAGCCCACGAGAGCACTCATGACGGCCTCAACCATCACGTCAAAGCTCTCACATGTGCCCTCGCACGCTAGTGTGGCTGCCATCGCCATGTGATCTGCATTTCGGCATTCCGGCATTTGCCGTTCTACAGCTAGAGTAGTGCGAAATACACACCTGTTTATGAGAATGCACCGAAGTCCACGATCACTAACCTTGGCACATCCTGCATTGAGTCTTAATCACTTTTTCCCTCACCATTTCATCTTCTTCGCTCTATTTAAAGCCAGCTTCTCACCAATTCCCATGTTAGCTTCCCGATATGGGATTATTTTCAACCACGAGTTCGGTCAACTCCACCTCCTCCTACAGCTCAAACAAAAAATAAATACTCCATCAAGACATCCCAAGACTTGAACCTTAGACCTTACAGTTACACAACACGCCACCTTGCCACTACACCACAAGGCTCTTTGTGTCACCATTTTAGCCTCAATTAATTATAAGGTCTATAGGTCAAAGTCCAAGTTCCTTTAATAGAAAAACCAAAATAAATTGCAAGAGATAAGACTTGAACCCAGGCTCCCTTGCAACCTTAATGACGCCACAACCACTAGACCACATGCTTCCTTGTGTCATTATTTACCACAATAATTTAAAAGGCCTTCATCCAAGCACCCAGGGTTTTATTCACTTAAAACCAAAATTTTTGCTAAAGCCCAGGTTCGAACCCAAGATTTCTCCAACACTTCTCAGGGCAATTTACCACCAAAGTAGACATTTAATTGTGTCATTTCCTTGTACAATTAAATGCTTATATACAACCTCCTTACGGACCCATACTCAACTAGGCCCAAATTTGGGGCATTACAATTCTACCCCCTTAAAGAAATTTCATCCTCGAAATTTCCAACTATCTGAACAAGCTCTGAGCTCAATCTACACCACTACGCTCCCACTGCGCACTCTAGTTCCAAACTACACTAATACATTTTTAACTTAATCTTAAAACCTCTCACACCCAACCAAACATCTAACTACAGAAGCAAACATATATTTACCACACATGCATACAATTTCTATATTCAAACATCACATCCAAACAAAACACACCTGACTTAAAAGGAATTGTGCAATCCCGAACCTAATGCTCCTTAGATTTGCATCTGAGATAGACTCCTGACTTCCTCCAGTATTCACCCGGATGGGGCTTTTTGCAATGCTCGCAAGCTGGAAATTTTGGACGCGTCTTAATACATTTCATAGAATGAAGCTCTTGCTTCAGAGGACTATGATCCCTCTTCCTGCTGCACTCCAATAGCCTAGCCTGAAGTGTTTCACCATACGTTGCCTTGAACACTTCTTCCAGTACTTCCTTTACTAACCGGGTCAGTGCCTCCGTACCAAGCTCTGGGTTATTGTTACCCGAAGTTGCCAGACTTACGTTGACTATAGTTGCCCGAACCATCTCATGTTCCGGTGAGACAGGCGACTCCTCGCGACCTTGCTTGCCTTCGGAATCCATTACAATACTGTTGCTAACTTAGAAAAACTCTTATCTCCAGAACATACATTTAATAAATACAAAATTTAACTTTAAGTACAGTCTAACAGAAAACTTACGGATTCGGCACCGGAGACTCGGTAACCACACTTTCAGGAAAATATTCAGAAAAACATTTCAAATACTTCAAATCTTTTCAAACCTTTTTGAAACAATTCTTTTGGAAATCTAATTTTAAAACCCATTCCACAGTTGAGTTTTGCAACTTGACTCTGATACCACTAAATGTAACACCCCATACTCGGCTTAGACTCTATAGCCGAAATCTGGCATGTCAGATTGAAATGTTTTTCGAAAACCATGTTCTCATTGAAAACCCTTCTTACTATTTAAAACCTCTGGCCACTTTAAAACTTGTGAAAACCTTAGTTTCTGTTGGTTTATTAAGTCATTATCTTGTAAAACATTATTACCTTTAAAACTTTATTTGCTACGGAAACTTAGTTTAAAGTTTTGCGGAAATGTGATACTTTGAAAAATAGTTATTGGTTTGAAAAAGAAAACCGTGTTCTACTCCAGCAGTTATAAAATAATATATAAAATTCCAAATTTAGAACCAGAAATTGAAAGAGGCCTTGTTACAACCCAGATCAAATATAAGTACTTGTAAATAGATAACTTAAAAGAAAGTCAGAAACATTAGCAGTTGTGTGGCCACCTCCGAGTCCCTCACAGCATCGATCTTCCTAATGTCGGGGATTACCTGCACAGTTAATAAACGGGTTGAGTTTATGAAAACTCAGTGTGTAATCCCCTCCTAAACTAAAACAGTTAGTAAACAGACAGAATTCAGAATCAGTCTGGCGGAGCCTATTGCAGAATGAGTATCATATGCAGATATGCAGACAGATGACCAGCCTAGTACAACCAACACACCACTCGTACCAACCAGCACACCATATGGGGATAAAATTGACCCACCCAGCCAACACACCAAGCTTAGCACCGATTGCCACATTAAGTTAACAGGACGGCTCAAAGCCATAGATAGGACAACACATAGCTATAAACAGGACAACACATAGTTGTAAACAGGACAACACATAGCTGTAAACATCGCAGCAACGCTGCTAGATAATAGGATGGCTGGAAGCCGTAAGCAGAATGGCACAATGGCACAAAGCCATCGATAACTGCATTATGTTAGGCACATATCCCTCAACTAGAGTAACATAACCGGCACACAGCCCTAGGTAAATGTGATCGACACTGATTCGTCAATAATCATATATTGGCACATAGCCTTAGGCAAATATGTTTAGCATACAGCCAAAACCAGGTTGGAATAGAGCCATATGTAGGTTGGCACAAAACCATAATTAGAATAATTGGCTTTAAGCCATTGACAGCTTTATCATGTTAGGCACATAGCCATCAGCAACGGTAATATAGTCGGCACACAGCCTCGGGTAAATATGATCGACACAGAGTTATCAATAATCATATATTGGGCTTAAAAGCCACCGGTGGATCCACGGTCGTCAAGCAACCATGCGATCTTTAATCAGTGGATCCATGATCGTCAAGCAACCATGTGGTCCTCAGTTTCTTCATCCGTTTCATAATCCCTACCCATGTGCAACATAATATTATATGAATGCAGCAAATATACACATGGCATACAAAATCATACATATCGCGGTCACAACAATCCAATCACAGTCATACATTCTTAGCTAAAACATAGTCAAATCAATCAAATTGCATTATCAGTGAGTCATATACCCTAGAGGGGTAGAATGATCTTTTTACCTATTAGGGGTATTTTAGTCATTTCACCCTATAAGGGTGTTTTGGTAAATCTACAAACCAAGGTATTTCGGTAATTTTGCAAACCAATGGTATTTTTGAAAATTTTGAAAGTCAAGGTATATTTCTGTAATTTTGTAAATCAGGGGTATTTCTGTAATTTTTCAAATCAGGGTATTTGGGTAATTTTTTAAATTAGGGATGTTTTGGTAATTTTACAAATTAAGGGTATTTTAGTAATTTTACAAGTCGAGGGTATTTCGATAATTTTACAGGTCGAAGGTATTTTGGTAATTTCACAAATCAAGGGTATTTTGGTAATTTTACAAACCAGAGGTATTTTGTTAATTTTAGAAATCGAGGGTATTTCGGTAATTTTATAAGTCAAGGGTATTTCGGTAATTTTATAGGTTGAGGGCATTTCAACAATTCTACCCTATAGGGGTATTTCAGTAATACTAGCCTACAGATATGAGATTCACATAGTCCAATCCAATATTTACTACACAATCATACAATTTATCCACTTGGGCCCATGGGCCCACATGGCCCAAAGCAACCTAAGCCCACGAGAGAACTCATGATGGCCTTAACCATCACGTCAAAGCGCTCGCACGCTCGTGTGGCTGCCATCGCCATGTGATCTGCATTTCGGCATTCCGGCATTTGCCGTTCTACAGCTAGAGTAGTGCGAAATACACACCTGTTTATGAGAATGCACCGAAGTCCACGATCACTAACCTTGGCACATCCTGCATTGAGTCTTAATCACTTTTTCCCTCACCATTTCATCTTCTTCGCTCTATTTAAAGCCAGCTTCTCACCAATTCCCATGTTAGCTTCCCGATGTGGGATTATTTTCAACCACAGAGTTCCAGTCCAACTCTACCTCCTACACAACTCAAACAAAAAAATAAATACTCCACTGCACATCCCAAGACTTGAACCTTAGACCTTACAGTTACACAACACGCCACCTTGCCACTACACCACAAGGCTCTTTGTGTCACCATTTTAGCCTCAATTAATTATAAGGTCTATAGGTCAAAGTCCAAGTTCCTTTAATAGAAAAACCAAAATAAATTGCAAGAGACAAGACTTGAACCCAGGCTCCCTTGCAACCTTAATGACGCCACAACCACTAGACCACATGCTTCCTTGTGTCATTATTTACCACAATAATTTAAAAGGCCTTCATCCAAGCACCCAGGGTTTTATTCACTTAAAACCAAAATTTTTGCTAAAGCCTAGGTTTGAACCCAAGATTTCTCCAACACTTCTCAGTGCCATTTACCACCAAAGCAGACATTTAATTGTGTCATTTCCTTGTACAATTAAATGCTTATATGCAACCTCCTTACGGACCCATACTTAAGGCCTAATACTTCTAGGCCCAAATTAGGGGCGTTACATTGAGGGTAGCCAAATACTTCTATCTCTCAGTCTTAGTTCTACATTTCGGGTAAGTTGCTACATTTGGTTCAATTATTTACATGTATGATATTAGTTAACGAGTCGCGAATCAAAAGCAGGTAGTCTTTAAGGATTCTAAACAATCTCCTACAACGGTCTTAGTGTGATCGATCAAGGCGAGTGATAGGTAAACTCTCGAACAAGTGTTTTGGGTTAGGGTTCTTTTTAATTGATTGATCAGCAACTAATCAAAGTTTCTGACTATGATAAGTTGGAGTTCTCGTGGGTTAGTTGCGCACATTCGCAATCAAGTGTGTAAACACTATTCAAAACGTAAACCAGTAAAAGCCAGAAATCATGACTACTATCGCTACACGGGCGTGCGCTTGCTCGTGTGGCAATACGAACGCAAAAATGTGGGCATTTGATTGTAGAGGCCACCATGTGTGATCTCATGGACTTAGGCCGATTTGGGCCATGTTGGGCCGAAATGGGCTATGTGGGCCCCACAAACTCATGGGCCCCACACGGTAAACCACACGAAAATATGGAGAATATTGGGCTAGGCTGTATAGTTCACATGGTCAGGGCCATTTCTATGCTAAGTGGGCCACACGGGCATGTGGGCCCACATGGGCCCGTATTATGGGCCTTGGGCCCATTTTCACTGTTTGACTGTTAAGGTTGCACGGGTGGCCCAAGATGAATTTGGACCTACTGTTGGGTCGATAAGTATACCTAGACCCCAAATTGATAAATGACTGTTATGTCCCTATGTGGTAAAATGATTGTTATGCCTTTATGTATGTATGACTGTAATCGAGCATGCCATTTTATATATATTGCATACATGTATGATATTATGATATGTCGCATGAGGATGGGTTTATTATTGATTGGAGGAAGTGTACTGTACTGGCAGTTCTGTTGCAACCACTGTTTAGTGCCGCAACTAGTGATATTTTTGGAGTGTAGGGATGGGTGGGTTGATTTTATCCCCACATCGAGTGTAGGGCTGGACGGAGTGGAGTGTAGAGGCTGGATGGGTAGGATTTTTGTTTTCATTATGTATTGTTACTGATACTATAATGGGCTAAGGCCCTTACTGAAATTGAACTGTTACTGAAATGGGCTTAGGCCCATACTATAATTTCCTATTATATGACTGACTGCTTGTTTATTAAAGGATTATACATTGAGTTTCATAAACTCACCCTTTCTGCTTATCTGTGCAGGTAATCCTTAGACGGATCGATGCTGCAAGGGACTTGAAGGTGACCTCACATCCACTCATGCCTTTATACTGGATTTTTAATTTATAAGTAATTTAAACTTGTGTATTTTTATGTAATAAGGCCTCTTAAAAGTTTTAACTTTTAATTTGGGATTTTATTTATTTTTAATTATATCTGTTAGTAGTAGGATGCGGATTTTCAAAAAGATAAATGTGTTCCAAAACACCACGTTCACGCAACATACTTTAAAAGCTTTTGCAACAAACAATGTTTTAAAGTGTAATAACAATCTAATATGATTAACATATTTCTTAAACGACTTGAGTTTTAACAATGAACGAGATATTTTAAATTTTCGTTAAGATCACAAAGAGGTTTTAATATAGAACAAATTTTCAATGAAATTATGTTTTTCGAAAAACACTTTAATGTGACATCACCAGATTCAGCCATAACGTCTAGGCTGGGTTTGGGGTGTTACAAAAGTGGGGTGTTTTGACTTGTAAGATTAAATTATTATACATATATGTTTTTGTGTATTTGGTTATGTATTGGTTTATTAATTATACGTTAGTTGAGATATATTTGTAATAGGTTTGACATGACATAAATTTTGGCTATATCAATATTTATGTGCTTAGCCGAATATGTGCTCATTGAATTAGTCTTGAATATGATTTTTGTTACATTGCATGATAAGTAATATTAGCACGTTTAAATTTGGTTTTGATATGTTAAAGTTTTAGAGAAATAGTTGTTATGTATTATGCATACATATATATTTATGATGTGTTGATATGACAGACAAACTATGTTTGATTTATTAGTTTAGTTCTTTGAAATGTTTAGGCGTGTAAAATGATTGAATAAATTTGAAAGTGGACAATTGTTAAAGCACAAGTATTGAACATATTTGCATTCGGCTAAAGCTTAGAAATTGACCATATGAATAGTAACTTATGCTATTATTAAACAAGATGGTTTGATGCAAGTTTAGTAAGTGGCTTTGTTAATTGTGCTTTAATTATTAAAAATATGTTATATGACATTTTTGTGTACATAAATGAATGTCCGGAAGATGCTTCTCGTTCGGTAATACCTTGTAACCCCATTTCAGCGACAGATACAGGTTAGGGGTGTTACAGTAAATGACACAATAGTACTTATATATGGATACAAAGTAAAAGGAATGACAGTAAAATTATCAATTTGTCACAATTTATATTCACATTATTAGTACAATTGAAATGCATGTTAAAGTAAACCAAAAGTTTATTGATACAAATGCATTTACTACTTGGTGTGACCAGTTAGACCATCCTGGATCATATATGGTGCGAAAATTAATTGAGAATTCATATGGACATTCATTAAAGAACCAGAAGATTCTTTAATTTAAAGAATTATCATTTCTTATTTGCTCTCAATGAAAATTGATTCTTAGAAGCTCATTAGCTAAAGTTGAGATTTAATGTCTTGCATTTTTGAAATGAATATAGGCTCATTAATATACAAAATAATTACATTTGTGTTATCAATTTGCAACCTTTCGTTTGCAAGATTGCTTTTTTAAATAATTAATTTCAGATTATGCAATAAGACAATTCATCTTGCTAAAGCTGATGAGTTTATATCTCAGTCTTTTATTGATTGAGTTTGAATTTTTTTTGTAAAAGTTTATTATTTATGCGCATAATGGTTTAGAGAAATTATTGATTGAACGCATCTGATTAATGTCTAAACCATTACTTATAAGAACTAAACTTTCTACTTCAACATGAGATTATGTTGATTTACGTGTTGTACGCATCAAGCTAATATAAATACTCCCTATTACAATTGATTTTTGGTCAAGAGCTAAATATTTCTCATCTTTGAATTTTTTTGTGTGCGTATATGTTCCAATTGCTCCACCACAACAAAGATGAGTGAATACTCAAAGAAAGTTGGGAATATTTATTAATTACAAGTCTCCTTGTGTTATTATATGCTTTAGATGTTTTGGAGATTCAATTATTACAGGATTTGTGATTACTATTTTGATTTGATTGTTTTTCCGACATTAGGGGGAGAGAAATAGTAACTTGTAATAAGTTAGGGGGAGAGTAATTTCAATCAGAAGTTTAACACGGATAATGATAACTCGATGAAGCAAATTGAAAATGCTTAGAGGGGATGAATTGATCTTTTAAAAAATTGGTGAAAGCAAAGGCAAGAATGAAAAGAAAGAACACAAAGAATTTAGAGTGGTTTGACCCCAATTGCCTACTCCACTACCTTAGCTTTCCACCACTAAGGATTTTCCCAAATTCACTAATTTATTCAACCTTTGAAGACAAGGTTTAACCTTACAACTCCTTAATATTTCTACCCCAAATCCTAAATTTCAAAACCTCTCAAAGAAATACAAATGAGTAAATAAAGAAACAATCCTTACAAGATAAAATTGTTTGTAAATTGAAGCACAAATATAATGAGATACACTTGAGGAAAAGACAAGAGATACGGCTTACAAGTGTATGTAAAAAGAACATGAAAATTTAAGCTTTAAAATTGTTTGATTGATGATTTTTTCTTGAAAATACTTTTTTGGATGTTGTAGGACTTCAAAAGATGATATTTATACCCCCTAATAGATTTCCAGCCGTTGAGGTTGTTGGTAAAGTTAATATGGTTGTTGGGGAAGTAAAACCAGAGCATTTATTTCACCTACAACTGCGAGTATTGATACCTCCAAAAAGGGGATCGATATTTTTTTCCATAAATGCTAATTCAGTAATCGTTGGAATGAAATAATCTATACTTCAAAAATATTTTTATTGATACTTCCTGAAATAGGTATCGATATCGGATCAATACTTTCTAGGGTTTATGAGAAACAAAATACAATTTTGGTATCATTTTTAACAAAGGTATCAATTATTTTCAAAAATTTTTGATATCAAAAACATGGTATCAATTTTTTTTAGGTTTTGAGAGAATGCCCTTTGGGTCTCGATTATTCTAAGGGTATTGATTATTTTAAAAAAATTATCGATACTTGTCCCAATGTTATCAATATGTTTGGGCCTGAAGCACCTCTGACTTGTTTGAAAATCATTTTGATGTGTTAAAATGATTTTAACTTAATTGAGATAATTTTGACTTGGTTAAAAATATTTTCACTTGATTTTAAAATAATTTTGACTTGGTTAAAAATATTTTCACTTGATTTTAAAATTGTTTCAAAATTTTCTAAGAGTTTATTATAAATATTCAAAGTTTTATTTCTTAGAATTCAAATTTAAAATTTAATTTTTCAATTTTAGCTTATATTCAAAAACACTTTTAATTTTTAAATCAAAATCTTTTGTCAAATAAAGCTTAGTTTAACAATCTCCCCTTTTTTGATATAACAAAACATTTGGTAAATTTGTTTTTGAATAATTGCTCCCCTTTAATAAAAGACATTTTTAATTTTAGGCCAAAATAAAATTTTCCATTCGAGTTGACATTCATTTTTACTTAATTATTTTTTTGGTCACAAAAATTTGCATTTAGTTATCAACAAGACTAATCAATCAAATTGTCCTTTCTTCTCCCCCTTTTTGTTATATCAAAACACAAATAAAGCTTAAAGGGAAAAGAAGTTAGCTCATCAAAAGATAGATAAAGTTAAATGAGCATCTAAAAAATATCTTAAGATACAAAGAAAGCAATCAAGTGCAATAAAAAGATATAGGCATAAACAGAAAAATAAAAGTGCAAATGTTTATGAAAATGAAATGTATGGTCTATAGCTATTCTAATCATCATGATGAGGAGAGAAAGGAGGCGTCGAAGGGAAACGCATCTCCAAAGTCAAGGATAATAGTTAAAATCTTTCTTAAGACCTCGAATGTCATTGCTCAAGGAATGGATATCATCGATGATAGCACATTAACCTCAAAGGAAGGTTGAACAGCATGCGATGAAGAAGCCGGTGGAGCAATGGGCTTAGGTACTGAAATATCGCCAAAGGTAGCGTTGACGTCTTCATCTTCATTATCCGCCAGATGGTCATGTTTCATCCAAGTGTTGGCAGCAGCATCGAAATGATACCTCGTATGATGTAGGGCCCTATAACTAATAGGTTTGTTGGAAGAAACTAGGGTGTCTCCATGGGTGTTAATGCCTAATTGCCTAAAAACTTATGAAAAATATGTACCATAAGGAAGAGTGATATTTGTATTCATCGCCCTTCCAATAGCATGATGTTAGGACGCCTATCAGATTTAAAACAATTGAGCCATCAATAATCGGTGCTTTGAAGCTTGGCATGCTTTTTGGTAGGTATTAGATTCCAAGTGAGAATTAAATGGAGGACACGATCATGGAGATTGAGTCTGGATGCCGATCCGGATTGGATAAAAAAGAAGGGACCAAAATGCCCTTTTTCATCTGAGGAACCTCCAGAATGTAGGTGAAGAAAATCACCAAACTCTTTAAGAGTGAGGCAAATAGGAGTTATCATTAAAAAAGAAGTTATAGTAGTAATGGTATCGCCAAACTCACCATGTTCAAGGTTGGCATTTGAAAAGAAAGCTCAAACAAGATTTAAATAAATTTGTGAAGCAATATTTAAAAAATCCATCCACCCCCAATTTTGTAAAATAGAGAGATAAGCAAAACTAATAGCTTATAACATGGCTATATCAATTTTCCTAGCCTCCTATACACGTTTTGATGCAAAATATGAGTTAAAAATATATCGAGTGTGTGAGTCTTGAAAACAAGTGCTAGACAATGAATCCAACTCACTATATGGATTAGAAGAAAATGCACTAGTCCTAGAACTCTTCTTTGGGGCCATACTAGCTATTCACCACTTAGGAAAACACTAAAACCAAAAAAAAAAAAAATCTCTTTGAGGAATTTTGTCAAACACTTGGTGGCTTAAGGTTTAAAAATAAATTTAACAAAGATATTTAGGAATAGATGACCTCCTCAAATAAAACATGAAATATATTGTTAAAAAATATCTTAATAACCATCAACAATCACAATTTCAACCTACATTTGTCAAAGTCAACAAGTTGAAAGTTTTAGTTATTTACCTAAAAAATGTTGAAATAGGAAATATCTTCAAGAAAGGATGAGTAAATCTTGTTAAAAGGATGTTTGAAGATGTAAAAGAGCCAATATTTTTCAAAAAAATGAAGAAATTTGAAAACCTTTGGAAAGGAGATGAGAAGATTTTCGGTGGAGGGAAAAACTAGTTTTAGGGATTTTGTTTTAAAACAGCAGCAGGTACTTTAAACCCCCAGTAGTATCGATATTTTTATAAAAGTATCAATATTTTTAAGTTAGTATTGATACCAAATTACTAATCTATTTTCCAAGTGCAGAAAGACAGCAAAAACAAGATTTTTGGGTTGTATTGTTTTCTAAGGGTCCTAAAATGACTCCAAAACATTTCATATGCATAAAGATATGTAATGTGAGTAAAATGCATGAAGCCAAAAAAATAAGTTAAAAAAATGACTAAGTTAATACCACTTCTCTAAAATGTAAAAGGAAATGAAACAAAATAGAATAGTTTTTCACATGAAACTCCCCCTACCTTTTTTGCATATAAAATTCATTAAATCCATACTCAACAAGCTTTTTGCAATAAAATAATCAAATAAGGTTCAATAAGATTGTAACATAAATTCAAGGAAAGGTTGTTAAACTTAATTCTCCCCTAAATGTCCAAAATCTTTCTTTGTCTAGTGGTTTCGTGGAAATGTCAGCTAATTGGTTTAAGGTGTCTATATACTCTAGAACTATTTCACCCTTTTCGACATGATCTCTAATGAAATGATGTCTAATTTCAATATATTTAGTTCTAGAATATTGGATGGGATTTTTAGTGAGACAAATAGCACTAGTATTGTCACACTTGATAGAAACAGTATCTATATTAATTCCATAGTCCTTAAGTTGTTATTTCATCCATAAAATTTGAGTAGAAAAACTACTAGTATAAATATATTCTACTTTGGTAGTGGACAATACAACACTATTTTGTTTATTTGAAAACCATGAAATTAGCATGTTGCCTAAAAATTGACAAGTATCGAAGGTGCTTTTTCTATCTAGTTTGCAACCTCCAAAATCTGTATCCGAGTAAGCATGCAAGCTAAAGGGTCCTAAATTTGAAGTATCTTTAAGGTATCTAAAGATTCTCTTAAGGGCTTCTACATGTGATTCCTTAGGACAAGATTGATATCTAGCATACAAGCATACACTAAACATAATGTCGGGTCTACTTGCGGTAAGATAAAAAAAAGAACCAATCATTGACCTATATAATTTTAAATCAACACATTTACCTTCCTCATCTTTGTTAAGCTTTGTAGAAGAGCTCATTGGAGTAGCTTGTGGTGTAAGAGTGTTCACCCTAAATTTTTTGAGCATGTCCCTTGTGTACTTAGCTTGACTTATGAAGATACCATCCTTTCCTTGCTTGATTTGGAGACCAAGAAGAAATTTAGTTCTCCCATCATGCTCATCTCAAACTCATCTTGAATTAGCTTAGAAATTTCTTGACAAAGAATATCATCAGTAGAACCAAAAATAATATCATCAACATAGATTTGAACTACGAATAAATCTTTTTCTTTTCTTTTAATTAAAAGTGTTGTATCGACCTTCCCTTTACAAAAATATTTTTCAATAAAAAAATTTGATAATATGCCATACCAAGCTCTAGGAGCTTGTAACACCCTTTACCCGTATTCGACACTAGGACAGGGTCTGAGGCGTTACCGGATTCAAACATATACATTCATACAAAGCCGGACCATAAAATTTTTCCCAAATTAAAACATTCATATACAAGCATATTGTCTCTTATACGGGCCCACGAGGCCCCAAACATACATTGGGTGTGGTTCGGGACTAAACCGAGAACATTCAAAACTTTTGCTACACTTAGAAAAATTTCTTGTTTTGGAGGGTCATACGCCCGTGTGGCTTGGGACACGCCCGTGTCCTCAGCCCATGTAACTCTCTGTTTATGATGTCATCAACATAATAGGGTCACACAGCCAAGTCACACGTTCGTGTATTGAGGCTGTGTTCTTCACACAGCTGAGACACACGATCGTGCCTTTGCCCGTGTGTTTACTACTGAGCATTCTATTTTACCTAATTGGGGTTTAGGGGACATACGGCCGAAACACACGCCCATGGAGCAGACCGTATGTTACACATGGCCTTGACACATGCCCGTGTGTCTACCCATGTAGACAACTTTGAGGCTATTTTCCAAGCCTTTTGCCACCCTTAGGCACTCCCATACTTAGACATGTTTCATGGTATACAACATGTCACATTTTGACAATCAGTCATTTCTAGTCAAGACTAATTCATGACCATATAATGTCACTATTTCACATACTCAAATTAAGAAGCTTACTTAAGGCATTCCACATCAATTTCATATCCAATCAACATTATTAACCTACTATCAATCACACATTTAAACCATTTTCATAGACATACCAATTTTGTCATCATTCATTCTTCATACCCATATGCCATATAACACCATCCATTATCATCAAGACTTTGGCACATGCATGCATAATTAATTAGGTTTACAACCTAATAATCAATATGAACCATATCTCATGGCCATATACAAAATGAATCACCAAATCATTATAAGCCAATACACTTGGCCAAAATAATAATGACATAATTAATCAAAAGACAAAGTCCCTATACATGTCATAAACTTAAAATACTTGCACTAACTTATACCCAAATGATAGCTTGATAGTGTGATGGCATCTCCGGCTATCTCCAACCTGAGCTAGCTAAATTAACCTATAAGAGATGGGAAAGGAAGGGAGTAAGCTTCAAAGCTTAGTAAGTTCATATGCAAATAAATAACAACTGTTAACATTCATTTACTTTATCCTTCCATAAGGATACTATTATTACAGTTTGCATTGAATCTCATGATTACCACTCACTCATCCATAATGCTTACTCTTTTATCTTACAAACAGTAATTGCATGTCTTGGCATTAGACTAGCAACCATAATCTCCCTACTATAGCATATCACATTATTAACAAGTTATTTCAACTCTTTTAACAACATGCATATCATTTATGAGTATTCATAATTTCAACATATAACTTAACAATCTTTCACATATCTATCGAATCACAACTTAAATATATACATCATACTATATCACAAATCAATTAGGCTCATAAGCCTAACACATGATAGTTTTCAAATCTTATCATACATCCATTTATAAAAAATGTAGATCATTAATCACATGGTTAATAATACTTCACAAGCATAACTTTCTCATATGCATTCTTACCACATATTCATAGTATACCGAGTCCTTTACTCATGGGTTAAAAGTACATACCTGTACCAACTCGTAGCACATTCTCATAATTCCTCATCAGTGACTTACTTGTCAAATAACTTACTGATTTTCCCGTTCAGGAATTCTCATACACATAGTAAGATGCCAATGCTATATTCTAGATATGGTCTTACATGGGATCACATATCGATGCCAATGCCATGTCCCAGACATGGTCTTACATGGGATCACACATAACCTTAATGTCATGACATTTGTATCCTAACTATTCCTAAGGTTCAACCATGATTTTGAGGTATCAAACTTCGTCGAATCGTCATCGAATCATCATTAATTAAATCCAAAAAGACAGTTACACAATTCATACAATATTAAAGCATTAAATACATATTAATGTAACGTTGCATTATTTACACACGAACTTACCTTAACTTCAAAAATGGCAAAGAGGGACCTAACTGTCAATTACTCGTTTTCCCTCGTTCTAGGCCCGAATCTCATTTTCTTTGATCTATAACATAAAATTATCTAAATTATTAGTCACATTATTCAATATGACCCAAAAATCATATTTTGGAAAAATTACATTTTTGCCCCTAAAGTTTCACATATTTACACGTTTGCCTGTAGGCTTGTAAAATGAAATGTGTTCAATTTTTTTAACATACAAGCCAAGATCAATCATTTTCATAACTATAAAATCCCAAAATTTCCATTAAAACACACTTTTACTACATATTTTATAACATTTACAATTTAGTCCCTTTAAGCATTTTCACCGAAAATCACTTAGCAAAAGTCGTTTCTTCCACCATAAAAATGCATAATCTACCATTAAACATCAAAATACACAAATTTCTCACATGGGTAAAACCCTATACTTTCATCATAACTCAAATAAATGGTAGAAATAGGTAGACATTGTTACGAGGATTTCAAAAACGTAAAAATCATTGAAAACGGGGCTAGAACGGACTTACAATCAAGCTTGGAAGCTTGGAAAACCCTATCCATGGTTTCTTTATGTAAAATTAGGCCAAGGAATAAGATGGACAAGAAATTTTGGCTTTTATTTTGTTTATTAAGTCATTTAATTACTAAAAGACCAAAATGCCCCTAACTTAAAAATATTCCATTTCACCTATTTCATGTCCATTTTTGTCCAAAAAATTAACCAATGGTCTAATTAATATTTAAGGATCTCCAATTTAAAATTTCATAGAAATTAGACACCTCTAGCTTCTAGAACTCAAGTTTTGCATTTTTTACGATTTAGTCTTTTTGACTAAATTGAGTGCCCAAACGTCAAAATTTTAGAACGAGATTTTCACGAAATCATTCTGTGAAATTGTAAACCATAAAAATATAATAAAAATAAATTTTCTTACGTTGGATTTATGGTCTTGAAACCACTGTTCCGACTAGGCACAAAATTGGGCTATTACAGAGCTTGTTTCAAACCATATAATGCTTTTGAAAGTTTGAAAAAATGGTTTGGAAATTTTGGATCTTCAAAATCGGGTGGTTGTTCAACATACACTTCTTCATTTATAAAACCATTTAGAAAAACACTTTTTACATCCATTTGATATAATTTAAAATTATTAAAGGATGCAAAAGCTAATAGCATTCTAATGGCTTCCATCCTGGCTATAGGAGCATATGTTTCATCATAATCTATTCCTTCCTCTAACCTTTGTTCCTCACTATGTTACCACTCTCATCTAGTTTGTTCCTAAACACCCATTTAGTACCTATAGTAGATTTATCACTAGGTCTATCAACTAGGGTCCATACTTCACTTCTCTTAAACTGATTTAATTCTTCTTGTATTACCAATATCCAATATTCATCATTTAATGATTCTTTGATATTTTAGGCTTATGAGATAAATGCAACATACTCACAAGTATTTCTAAGAGAAGATCTAGTAATTACCCATTAGGATGGATCTCCCAAAATCATACAATCCTTCATATAGTTGAACTCTCTTGGATGAGTGACTTCCCTTTCCTCAATTGAAAGTTCTTCTAGAGCATCTTGTATTTGTTCTTGAATTTTTTTCATTTGATGATTGATCCTCTTTATTGAAAATTTCTGCATCATCATCATCAACACAAAAATCCTTTCTAAAAGGAAGATTAGAGTCATAAAAAATAACATGTATAGACTCTTCTACCACTAAAGTTCTTTTGTTAAAGACTTGATAAGCATTAGAATTTAAATAATAATTAAGAAAAATTTCTTCATCACTTTTTGCATCAAATTTACTAAGATTATCTTTCCCATTGTTTAAAACGAAACATTTGCATTCAAAGGGATGAAAATAGCTAATGTTAAGCCTTTTGTTTTTGAAAAGTTCATATGGAGTTTTCTTTAAAATAGGCCTAATCATCACTCTATTAATCACATAATAAGCGGTGTTTGTGGCTTCCACCCAAAAATATTTTGGTCAATTAATTACACAAAGCATGGTTCTAGCCATTTTCTCTAAAGCTCTATTTTTCCTCTCAACAACTCCATTTTATTGAGGGGTTCTAGGTGTAGAAAATTTATGGCTAATTCCACTTGAGTTGCAAAAATTTTCAAAGCCAAGATTTTAAAATTTGGTTTCATGGTCACTTCTAAAACTAGTGATACTGTAACCTTTTTTCATTTTGGTTCATTTTTGAAAATGTGATGAATTTTTCTAAAGCTTTATTTTTGTACTTAAGAAAAGAACACAAGTAAATCTAGAATAGTCATCAACAAGCACAAAAGCATATTATTTTCCACCTAATCTAGATATCCTAATTGGACCAAACAAGTCTATGTGAATTAGTTGAAGAATTCTACTAGTTGATACATCATTAATAGGTTTAAAAGAAACTCTTTTATGTTTACCCTTAATACAAGCATCAGAAACATTATTCACATCAAAGTCAGTTTTAGGTAATCCTCTTACTAAGTCATTTTAAACTAATTTATGCAATATGCTCATGCTAGCATTTCCTACTTTTCTATGCCATAACAAAGAGCTATTCTTATTTTTAGCGATAAGGCATAAGCTAGAGTTATGCATATCATCTAAATGCACTATATATATTTTCTATCCTATTTCTTACAAGCATAATATTTTTAGAAGCAATTTCAATTACTTTCCAACCTTTAGACTCAAATATGACATTAAAACCTTTACTACATAATTGACTAATACTTAGAAGATTATCCTTAAGCTTGGTGACATACAAGACATTTTCAATAATAATAGAAGAGTTTTTACCAATAGAGTCTATTCCTTCAATTTGTTTTGTAGAGTTGTCACCAAATGTAACTTCTCTTCTACTTTTTGGCTTTAAATCAATAAAGTGACTCTTTTCACTGATCATGTGTCTTGAGCATCCACTATCAAGGTACCATAACTTTTTCTTTGAATAACCCATCTCAAAGCAATATTTCTTTTCCTACAAACATAGAATTAAGATTTGATTTTTGGTACCCAAATTCTTTTGGGTCGATAAGTATTAGTTCCTATAATTTTAATCCCTTTGGGTATCCAATTTGAAATCAAGCTCTTATCTTGAGAAGCCCTAAGTTCTTTAGGGACCTATAGCCTTTCAATGACTTTTCTCTTGTAAAAACTTTGGGGACCTCTATGTCTATAGAAATTAAAGCTATTTTTAACAATTTTGTTTTGAATTTTCTCCTTTTTCTAAAACTTTGTTAGTGTGAGTTTTTTCACTTTTAAGCGACTAAAGTTGCTTTTAATGATCCTCATGAGCTTTTGAAAGTAAATTGTGCAAGTTTAAATTTTTTTTTTCAAAGTAATTAATGATTTCTTGCATTTTATTTACTTTCTCTTCAAGTTCATGATTGGTTTTCAAAAGTAAGTCATTTTTATTTCTCAATTTTGAAATATTTTTCTTATCTTTTGACATCATGACTTCAAATCTGAAACCCAATTCATCATAGGCATCTTGCAACTCATCAAATGAATAAACATTTAAAGTAGATGAGTTAAAAGTTACTTTAATATCATCGATGGCCATAAGGCAAAGATTGGCTACTTCTTGATCTTCATTATCCAATAAATCCTCATCACTCCAAGTAACAACATGAGCCTTAAGCTTTTGTTTGCTTGACCCTCTTTTCTTCTATTGAGGACACTCAAACTTGATGTGTCTCAGCTTCTTGCACTCATAGCATATGATAAGGTCCTTCTCTTTAGTAGATTCATTTTGAGCTTTCCTTCTTTTGGAATTGCTTTCCTTTGTTGGACTTCATGAACCTCTTGAATCTTTTTGCAAACATTGTCATTTCATCATTATCATCATTCTCCTCACAAGTTGTTGATTTGAATGCAACTCCCACTTTCTTTGGAACTTTTTTTATTTCCTTTGCATTATATTTGATCTTCATTTCATACATCAACAAGGAACCAATGAGTTCATCAAGGGAGAGTGAGTTGAGATCCTTTGACTCTTCTATTGCCTTTATTTTAGGTTCCCAAGATGTTGGGAGAATATTCAAAATCTTCTTTACCATCTCCTTCTTGGGATATGTCTTCCCAAGAGCTTTGAGACCATTGATGATATGAGTGAAGCGATTGGACATCTCTTTGATTCCTTCTTCTGGTTTTTCTTTAAACAATTCATAATTAAGGGTGAGAAAACTTATCTTGGACTCTTTAACTTTACTTGTCCCTTCATGGGAAACTTCAAGTTTGTCCCAAATTTTTTTTTCATTGTCACACAAGGAGACTCTATTGTACTCATTGGGACCAAGAGCATAAAATAGAGTGTGCATAGCCTTCGCATTTAATTACACCTTATTAATATCATTTTCATCCCATTCACTCTCTTCCTTTAGGACAACAACACCTTCGACCCTTTTTATTAGAATGGATGACCCATTAGTAATTATCCTCCAAACTTCATAGTCGTTGACTTGGATGAATAGCTTCATTCTTGGTCTCCAATATGAGTATTTGGTGTCATTGAATAGTGGAGGCCTCATGGTGGAATGTCCTTCTCCCAATATAGTGAAATTTTGCTCCGATGCCATGTAGGAAAATTCTTGACTTGTAGCTTCTATTTAGAATACCTTGAAGATCTTCTCTCTTGGTGGTAAAATCATTTCTAGAGTTTTAGTTCTGATACCAATTGATAGCTCGTTGAAGCAAATAAAAATTTTCAAGAGGGGGTGAATTGACCTTTTAAAAAATTGGTGAAAGCGAAGGCAAAAATGAAAAGAAAAAACACAAAGAATTTAGAGTGGTTCCGCCCCAATTGCCTACTCCACTACCCTAGCTTTCCACCACTAAGGATTTTTCCAAATTCACTAATTTTTTCAACCTTTGAGGACAAGGTTTAACCTTACAACTGCTTAAGATTTCTACCCTAAATCTTAAGTTTCAAAACCTCTCAAAGAGATTCAAATGAGAGCAAACAAAGAAACAATCCTTACAAGATAAAAATTTTTCCAAATTGAAGCACAAATACAATGAGATACATTTGAGCAAAAGAAAAGAGATAAGGCTCACAAGTGTATGTAAGAAGAATATGAAAATTTAAGCTCTAAAATTGTTTGATTGATGATTTTTGCCTGAAAGTACATTCTTGGATGTTGTAGGACTTTAAAAGATTATATTTATACCCCCTAATAGATTTCCAGCCATTGAGGTTGTTGGTGAAGTTAATATGGTCATTGGGGATGTAAAACCAGAGCATTTATTTCACTTGCACTACGAGTATTGATACCTCCAAAAAGGCTATCGATATTTTTTTATCATAAATGCTAATTCAATGACTGTTGGAATGAAATAATCGATACTTCAAAAATATTTTCTCGATACTTCTTGATATAGGTATCGATACCGGATCGATACTATGTAGGGTTTGTGAGAAACATAATACAATTTTGGTATCAATTTTAAGAAAGGTATTGATTATTTTCAAAAAGTATCGATACCGAAAACATGGCATCGGTAATTTTTAGGGTTTTGAAAAAATGCCTTTTTGGTCTCGATATTTCTAAGGGTATCAATTATTTAAAAAATTTATCGGTACTTTTACAAATGGTATCGATACTTTTTGGCCTGTAGCAATTCTGACTTGTTTGAAAATCATTTTGATGTGTTAAAAAGATATTAACTTAAATGATATCATTTTGACTTCGTTAAAATATTTTCACTTGATTTTAAAATTGTTTCAAAATTTTCTAAGAGTTTATTGAAAATATTCAAAGTTTTATTTCTTAGAATTCAAGTTTAAAAATTATTTTGTCAATTTTAGCTTATATTAAAAACACTTTTAATTTGTTATATCAAAATCTTTTATCAAATAAAGCTTAGTTTAACAAATAACTCATTACAAGTTCCAAATATGAAAATTCTCATAAAAGAAAATAATAAATTTGGATGGTCATATAGTGAAGGTGGGTGCTCCAGAAAAGACCTAAGACATAACTAATAAGTAAAACTTCAAAAGAAATTCAAGTACGTGAAAACTGAATATTAAAATAGTGAAAATAAGATATCTTGATAAGTTATGTCAGTTCAAGAAAATGTTGAACCGGTAACAAAAATGGTCGACAATTGGTTTGCATGCAATATTATTGTTGAAAAAATTAAATGAGATGAGAATCTTGAATCAATCTATTGAGAAATATAGAAATGGAATAGATTGGTCAAAATAGAAAGACACAACTTATGTACAATTAAATTCGTGGAGTTTTTAGACCAGTAGTCAAAATATCTAAAGGTATAAAACCAATAATGGTACAAATGAAGTAGTTTTACAAAAGCGGAATAAAAATATAAACTTTTTCGCTAAACCCTAGCATTGATTATGAAAAGATATAATATTCTTTTATGGTGGATGCAATAACATTTAGATATATTATTTTGACTATTCATAAAAGATTTAACTTGTGTCTAATGGTTGTTGTTACAACCTTTTATGAATTATTATATAGTAAAGTTTATATTAAAATCCTTGGAGGATTTAGAATGCTAGGAGCATATTGAAATTCTAGGGAAATTGTTCATTTATATGAATTGAAATAATTTGAACTTATGTGGTAAATTTTACTTAGTGAATAGTAGTTGAGGGAGGATTATAAAATGATCCAAAATACTTATTTGTGTTTTTATAGAAGAATCATGATTAATATTTGCTATGATTATTGTTGAAACTTTGAAGAGATCAAAATATATTTCCCCAAAAATTTCCCTCACTCATGACTTTCAAAAGAATGAGGATATAAATGCTTAGCAAATACATTGAAATAGTCATTTGAAAAAACTAATATTCAAGATTGAATACGTAGAATATGAGAAAGCATGTGATGTTTTCGTGAGAAGGAGTAAATATGCACTGTAGTCTTTTTCCTTTAACCGAGGTTTTGTCCCATTGGGTTTTCCTGGTAATGTTTTTAATAAGGCAACATATTATGTGTATTATTGATATGTGTACAATTTTTCCTTCACTAGGATTTTTTTTCCCACAAGGGTTTTATCTTAGTAAGTTTTAACGAGGCACATTATCTACCAATGGATATCCAAGGGGGAGTTTTATGAATATCTTATTAAGTGGATGTCCATCAAGATCAAGATAAGTTTTGATTTACTTTAAATTCTAATAGTCATTAAAAGTAGATCTTTACTTCATTTATACTTCTTATGCCTATAAATATAGACTTTGGAGAAACTTTGTATATTCCCATTGATCAATAAAATACGCACTCTCATTCTCTTTGTTTTTACTTTTTGTCTTTCTATTTTATAACAAAAGATATAAATATTAAAAGCTAAAATTATGCCTTTAAAATTTTCATATCAATATATCATTACCTTAACTCCATATTTTTTGTGTAATCATAATACTGGATGCAACAAAGCTTAACTCGGTCACAATGTTAAAATGATAATTAATTTGGCTCCGTTTATTTCAATGTAAGAGTTTTTACAAAAAAAAATTTTAAGCTTTTTTTTATGTTTGTTTCATGTAAAATAGAATGGTCAACGTAAAAGGTTTTCCAGTCGACGTAAATTATCCCCTTATTCTTGTAAATGTCCTACCAAATTTTTTTTTCCGTAATACATTTTCCAAATTGATAAGGCTCTATTTACTGGAACACCCCATGCTTGACCTGAACATTACGTCAAAGCACCGGGATGTTACATTCTATACTACATTCTTCACCTATCAAATATTTTCTTATAAACTTTCATAACTTTTCAATTTAGTCTCTTTTTGTCATAAAAGTTCAATATTCACTAATTAATCATATTAAATCAATTTTCTTTCTTGTTACACTTTATTCACTTAATTTATCTTAATATCTTGTTTCACATATCAAATTTCTATGTATTTTACTTCTATTATTTCATCTACATTATTTTTCAAGTTTAACAATTTAGTTCTTGTCATCATAAAAATTTCACATTTATAATAGTTTATGCATATTTCATCATCTCATAACACATTCATTAAACTTTTATCATAATTTCCTTATTCACGTATTAAATTGTTTCACACTTAAACTTTTGTACATTTTTATTTTAGTCATTATTGTCATGTAATTATTTTTCACCATATAAGCACTTTAATCAAATAATTCATTATAATATCTTATTTCACATAACAAATTTTCATGCATATCACTTCTCTTATTTCAATTATAAATTTGACAAAGTTTTAACTTTATCTAAAGTTAAAAAAAAAAAAAATATATATATATATATATGACTTAAGTCTGCTTTGATAGCACGAGTTAGGGTTTTTGTCTGCTTAGTAGCACGTTTCAATTTTAGGGTTTTGTTTGTTCATAGGGGTTTGGATCTCTAGTCCAAAAGGGGCGGTATGGCTACTGTTAACACAGTGGATGAAGATCTTGCTAATCTCAACATCATGGATGAGGAGGAAGAACCCTTAATGGTGATGGGTGTTGACGACGATGCGGAATACTGTTACGCCTTATGTTTGGTAGGGAGGGTCCTTACGGATAGTGTGGTGTATTTTTCGGCTTTAAAAAATACATTAGCAGACTTACAGCGTCCACTAAGAGGGGTATTAATAATGGAGTTGGAAGATAAGCAGATCTTATTCAGGCTCTATAGCGAGATTGATTTGCAAAGAGTTGTAGATAGGATGCCATGGTTTTTTAATAGACATCTTATTATTTTTCACCGACTAGTAAGGGCGAAGAACCAAATACAATTCCCCTTTGGGAAATGGTGTTCTGGGTGCAAATCCACAATATGCCAATTGGTTTCATCACTGATGGGATGGCCTGTCAAATTGGGGACTTCATTGGAAGATTTTTGTATTATGACGCATCATTGGTAAAGAGGGGGTTTAGTAAATATATGAGAATACGTGTTTTTATTGATGTTCGACTTCCGCTTAAGAGGAAGAAAATAATTGGTATTGGCCAGAATAGATTCACATATGTGTTATTTCAATATGAGAGACTACTACTATTTTGCTTTCTTTTTGGCCGTCTGGGACATGGGGAGAATTTCTGCCAAATCCGGTTAGCATTACGCAATCAACAGGTGGAGTTTGGGTGAAATATTTCGTTAAGGGCAGATCCAAGAAGGTGTAGGCAGACGGTGAGTAAATGGCTGCGGGAGGAGAATGAAACTGAGAAGTGGGATAATATGGAAATTGATGGGGAAAGAAGAGGAAGAGTCTTTAGAGCCGATATAACAACCAAGGGTGATCATGGTGATGGAGTAGGTTCCATGGGCCAAATTATTCGACAACCTTGGCTAGTTGAGGAAAAAAGCACAGCTGATAATTCGAAACAAGACATGGCTAGAGGAGAGGGCGTAGAGATAAAGGACTTACCGGTTGTGTTTATTGATGGAAAAAAGAGGCAGAGGTTTCAATCAGAAGTGAGTAATGGTTTGATGAAGATGGGTTCGGAAAATACGATATCGGCAGCCAATAAGAAGTTGGCCGACCGAACACAATGAAAATCTTAAGTTGGAATGTTCATGATTTGGGGTGACCACGAATAGTTGGACATCTCAAGAACAAGTTGAGACAAGTTAAGCCCCAGATCTTGTTTCTTATAGAAACAAAGGTTACAAGTAGGAGTATGGAGACTATTAGAAAAAAAAGTGGGTTCCTCCATGATAGTGATGTTGATGCGACTGGAACGAGAGGGGGTTTATCCTTAGGGTGGAAGGATGGTTTGAGTATATCTTTAAAGAGTTTTTCGAAATCTCATATTGATGTGGAGGTGGAAGAAGAATAAGAGAGGGTTATCTGGAGATTCACGGGTTTTTATGGTTCATCGGTGGAACAGGAGAGGAAAGAGTCATGGGATCTATTGAGTTATTTGAAGCGTGGGAATAATAGGCCATGGCTAATTGCCGGAGATTGTAATGAAATTCTATTTACGTATGAGAAGAAAGGGGGAAGAATTAGAGAGGAAAGATAGATGATTGCGTTTAGAGAAGCATTGAAAGAGTGTGAGAGAAACGATTTGGGGTTCTTTGGACATTGGTTCACATGGGAAAGGGGTAGGCTGGTTAGCAATAATATCAGGGAAATGATAGATAGAGGAGTGGCAAAACCAGCATGGTGGGATCTCTTCCCAGGCTTTAGGGTGAGCCATTTACAGCATAGTTTTTCAGATCATTGTCCGATTTTGGTCGACACAATAGGGAATGGAAGGTCGTGTGCTAGGAATCAACAGTGGCTTTTTTAGATTTAACACTAATTGTATATTACAATCGAGCTTTGAGGAATGATTAATTTATGAGTGAAACTCGAATCATCAGGATTTTTTGGTAAAATTGAGGGAAGTGAGGAATAGGTTGAGCTCCTGGGTAGCTAGGGAGAAAAAAATGAGAGAATGTCGAACTACTGAGTTAAATGAGAAATTAATTAATTTGTGCACAAGCGAGATAACTGATGAGGTGCTAGAGGAGATCACAGAGATTAAAATAGATTTGAACTTCGAAGTAGATAAGGAGGAGATATTTAGGGAACAAAGGGCGAGAATTAATTGGCTTCAGATGGGTGATAGAAATATGTCTTCTTTCATAGAAGTGCTTCAAACAGGGAGAGAAAGAATTTGATTAAGGGGTTGGTTAATGATTCTGGGATTGGGGTGACAGATTTAATTTAAGTTTCAAAAATGGCAACATAATATTTTAAAGGCCTGTTTACATTAGCGGAAGTTAGTGATTATGATTGATTGTTTGGGTCATTTGCACCATGCATTACGGAGGATCCTAATAGGGAGTTAAAGACTGAATTCAAAGTAGAAGAGATTGTTATAGCTATGAAATCTATTGGGCCCCTCAAGGCATTAGGCAAGGATGGATTTCCGGCACTATTTTATCAAAAATATTGGTATGTTGTTGGGAAGGATGTCATCAAGTATTGTTTGACGTGTTGAATGGCCAAAAGGATATGCGAGAGATTAATAAAATAAGCATTGTTCTTATTCCTAAAGTGAGTTCGCCAAATTCAATGAGTCAATTTCGTCCCATTAGTTTGTGTAATGTTATATGCATAATTATTTCAAAGGTGTTAGTTCATAGATTCCGCCGTGTCCTGTATTGTTGTATTGAGGATACTCAAGGAGCATTCATTCTAGGGAGGCAAATCATAGACAACATCCTTGTGGCATATGAAATCCTACACTCTTTTAAGAAAAGGAGAGGGACATCGCAATAAGGCTTTGCTTTAAAATTAGATATGAGTAAAGCGTATGATCGAATTGAATGGGGATTTTTAGAAAAGATGATGCGAAATATGGGCTTCTGTGAAGAGTGGATTGCTATGATAATGAAGTGTATTTCAAGCGTAGGGTACACTATGGTGATTAATGGAAGACATGGAAAGGAATTTCAGCCTTACAGAGGATTAAGACAGTGGGACCCACTAAGTCCATATTTGTTTCTTTTTTGCGCTGAAGGTTTTTCACGACTATTAGCACTTGCTAAAGTGGAGGGGAGGATTTCAGCAACAAGGGTGGACAGAGGGAGCGTATCGGTGTCACATCTATTTTTTGCGAATAACAACATGCTGTTTCGGGAGGCTTATATGGAGGGAGCGTTTAATATGAAAAATGTGATTAAAGAGTATGAAATGATGCCAAGTCAACTGGTTAATTTCGACAAATCCCTTATCTATTTTAGCGAGAATGTTGACCTTGATACACAGAATCAAGTGGGTAGAATCTTATGGGTAAGGATTTCTAATAAACCAGAGAGGTATTTGGGGTTGCCAACTATGGTAGGGTGTCGGAAAAAACACGCTTTTTTGGACATTAAAGAACACTTTGGTAAATTTCTACATAACTGGAGTATACGGGTCTTGTCGGTAGGGGGTAAGGAGGTATTCTTAAAATCCTTTTACAGGCAATTCCGATATATGCTATGGAATGCTTTAATTTACCGGTTTCCTTTTGTCAAGAGCTTGAGAGCATCATGAATAAGTTTTGGTGGCGTAATTCTTAGACAAACAAAGGTATACATTGGTGTAAGTGGCAAGATATGTGTATCACTAAAGCGAAGGGGGGCATGGATTTTAAAGATTTATCAAAATTCAATTTGGCATTATTAGCGAAACAGGGGTGGAAAATTATTACGCAGTCGAATTGTTTGTTTGCCCGAGTTATGAAATCGAAATACATTCCAAAAGGGGATTTTATGTGTGACAGCCCAAAATTGACCCTAGTCGGAATGTGGTTTCGGGACCACAAAACCGAGGCATAAAAATAATTAAAAATTTATTTTGATGCCTATAATATGTGTGTGCTCATGTATGACATTTTATGATGATTGATTTAGTGTTATAAAGGTGAATTCCACAAGAAAGGGCTTAGTAGTGAACTTTGAAAGTACGATAGGGAAATGTGTGATGACTAATTAAAGCATGTATGCAAAATAATGGACTTGCATGTCAAATTCCCCTTTTTACAAGTGATGGCCGGCCATGACAAAGAGATATGGGCTAAACATGTCATGAAACATGTTTTGTTGGGCATTAGGGAGAAATAATAAACAAATAAGCATGGGTAAGAAAAGAATGAAAAAAAAAAAGTGTGTGAGAGAGTAGCATTCCCCCATTGCCGTGCAACCAAGAAGAGAAAACAAAAAAATTTGTTCATCCTTGTTCTCTCCTTTTTGGCCAAAAATACTAAGAGGAAGAAGAGATTTTTGCTTCATTTCCTTTGTTTAGAAGAGATCTAGAAGGATGTTTGGCTAAACTTGCATCAAGATTGAGGTATGTATGAGGTTGTGTCATGAGATTCATGCATCTTTTAGTTGCCAACTTGATGTTCATGTTAGCCATGGTTCAAATCCTTGTTATGCCATGGAAGTGGTATTTGGTCAAGGTTGGTATTGTGATAAAGCCATTGCATGTTAAGTGTGAAGCTTGATGATGATGCATGCAATGATGGATTGTCTACTCTTGAAATTTCTTTGTAGCCATCTTGAGTAAGACTTTGAGTTTTCTTTTGTTTAACCATGATTGAAGAAAAAAGGGCATGATTATGATGTATTCGGCCATGATGCATTCATGAGCATGGTTCATGCTTCTTGCATGTTAGTTAAAATTTGTGTTTTAGATGGCTATGGACACCTTGAAATTCGGCCATGCTCATATATGTATATATATGTTTGCACATGATGTTTTGGCTATGAAGTAAGTGATGAATATGTTTGTTTAAAGAAGAAGATGTTGAAGAATGCTTGTGAAATTGCAAGCACATTCGGCCTAGCTCACATATGAGTGCTTGATGCTATATTATAAGTTTTGAGCTACAACATGCAAAGCATTAACTAGTAAAATCCATGCTGTTTTTGTGTGGTATTAAGTGCATAATTGGCCTCAACATGGACATGTATATTCGGCCTTAGGTAGCCTATTGAAGGCCTTAGCTTTTCCTTGATGCCCGAATGAATTGTATTGAATTGCTTGATGTAGTATAAAATGTGCATGACCATTGTGTATTCAAGCTAAAGGGTGGCCATTTGACCATTTAAACTCCTTGTCATATTCGGTCATAAGCTAGCACAATGAGGTTTTAATAAATTGAATTTGTTTGAATTAGCTCAAGAGCTTAGAGGGCCACAATTGGACAAGGGGAAGGAAAAAGTGATCGAATAGCCGTAAAAGCCGTTCGACAACATCCGAGGTAAGTCCTCAAGAAGTGACCTTAATTGAATTATGTGGAATGAAATATGGATGTATTGATTATTGATTTATGTGTGTATGAGTATTGAATGATACCGGGCTAAGTCCCAAGGCGATTATGCTAGTGATTATAATTGTGTTTGAGCCTTAGTAACGAAAATGAAATATGTATGTCCAATGATTATTGATGTATGTGTGCATGAGAAATTGAATGATACCCGGATAAGCCCGAAGACAATTATGCTGGAAATTATATCCGGGTTAAGACCAAGGCAATTGTGCTAGTGGCTACATCCGGCTAAGACCCAAAGCCATTAAATGCGAGTCATTCTATCCGGGCTAAGACTCGAAGGCATTCGTGCGTGGTTATATCCAGTTGTATTCAAGAAGCTTGGGCTGGAGGTGAGTGTTGGTTGCTGTAATAAATTCAATTAGTGCGCTCGAAAAGCCCAAAGAATAAGGTGCGTTTATATGTGCATTGGAAAGTCGACATATTTGAGCAACATTCGCTCAATCGACTAACAATTTCAGCTATTGGAATGGTTGATACTTTGTGAAAGTATATAATGATGAAGTGTGAAGTAAGAATGATTATGAGAATGTGTATTAATGAAATGATGCATTTGGTTATGTGAATGTATTGCTTAAATTAAAGCTGATTTTATTCCTTGAGACTTACTAAGCATAAAAATGCTTACCCGTTGCTTTGGCTCTCTGTTTTATAGATTACGCTCGATAGCAATCAGATTCGGGATCATTAAAGTCGAAGTCATCCACACTATCAACGCCTCTATTTTGGTATAAATTTTGGTTGAACTTTGAAATGGCATGTATAGGACTACCCTTGTTGGTTTAAATATCTGTGATGTATATGTGTACGGCCATGCGAAAATGGCTCGTAAAAGTGAAGTACGAACTTAGACTATTTGCGGGTTGGTATATATATATATGGTGTCATGATGTGATTATTGATTGGAGATGGGAATGTTGGTCACATGATCAGCCATTGGTATGGTTAAAATGATCATATATGAACCTATGTATGGCAAGACTAGTTGGTTCATGGAGACTACAAAATAGGTAAGACCTACCTTAAAAACAGATGCTGCCAGCTGCAGTGACGTGAATATGAAAAATCACCAAAATTTGTAGGAATGGTATTAAATAGTGAATAAGCTATGTAAATGAACCTTGATGAGTCTATTTTCATATGGAAGAAACGAAATGGTCATAGGAGTTACATGTTAAGAGATGTTAAAGCTATTGTGAGACAGGGCCAGAACGGTTTCTGGGTCCCCTGTCGCAACTTTAAAAATTTACTATAAATTATCCAGAAATAATTAGGAGTCATGCCTTATATGTACAGATTCCATTATGAGTCTAGTTTCATTAGAAACAAACGGCACCAGTATTAAAGCCCTGTACAGAGAGATATTCAAGTTATAACACGCAAAGGTTAGAGCAGTCGATCCCTGTAACATGGGTGACTTTAACTAATAAACTGTACCAATTGGCCCGACCAAAAATTCTAGAAATAAATCCATGGATGTATATATGAGTCTAAATTCAGGGAAAATTTACAAAACCAGTTTCCAAGTTTTGAAACTCGAGATATGATTTTTAAGGCGACGGTGACACAGTTTTCCAGCCTGACTGGAAATGTCAAATTGGGGGGCAAAATATGTGAACTTGGCTTGTTAAGCCCTCGTGTCCGACACCGGCGATGGTCTCGGGTTCGGGGTGTTACAATTTTATTGGTATCAGAGCCACGGTTTAGTCGATTCTAGGACTACCGTGATGTGTTTGGGGTCTAGCTATACATGCCATTAAATGATGAATCGATAGTGTGGTGATTTCTGACAATTTGACTTTGTGTTTGTTTATAGCAATGGATCCCGATCCCAGCCGAGCAATAGCTGATGATGTGGAGAGTGTGGCGCTGCTCCGCGCAAGGGACAAGCGCCGACGGACTCTCAACCTATGGCCAACAATCCGAATGATGAGGCTAGGCAAGCCTTTTATAGTGTGATGAGCGAATGGTTTAATCAATACATTCGAACTAACACTACTGTTCCACAACCTCCATTCCCGACAAATGCAACCCCGCACCTACAATACCTCGGTGATGACCAAATAAGGTCAAGTAAGCCCCAGTCGATAGGATTCGAAAACATGGGGCCACTTGAATTTAAGGCTACGGATGATGATGATGCCGAAGCGAGCTGAATTTTGGTTGGATAACACTATCCGGGTGCTCGATGAGCTATCTGTACACCGATGAGTGCTTAAAGTGTACCATCTCCTTGCTACGCGAGTCCGCCTACTATTGGTGGAGTACTCGACTTCGTGGTGCCTAGAGAGCAAGTGACTTGGGAATTCTTTCAAACCGAGTTCGAAAAAGTATATTAGTCGAGATTCATCGACCAAAAGCGAAGGAATTCCTTGATCTTAAGCAAGGTTCTATGTCGATTCTGACTCACGAACGAAAATTTGTGAGGCTTAGCGATGCGCGAGAATGCATTTCGTCCAAGCCATTATGTGTAAACGCTCGAGGATGGGCTGAATGATGATATAAGGATGTTTGTTGGCATTCTCGAAATACGAGAGTTCGTAGTACTTGTTGAGCGAGCTTGTAAAGTCGAAGAGCTTAGAAAGGAGAAACAAAAAGTTGATGTGGGAACAGGAGAATTTGAAGAGGTCCTCGGAAAGTCTCTTCAACAGCATCGAAGAGATTTCGAGATGATGTGAGCCGGTCTAGAGGCGTTTGGGCCTTTCTAGACGAGGACGCGATCGACCCTGTGACCACACGAGTCACTTGATCGATGGTGGAAATGATCGCCGAGAGAGGCGGAGTGTCTACATTGTGGCAAATGGCATTCGGGAGCTGTTGGTTTCGTGATCGCTCTCGCTATAAGTGTGGATCGGCCGACCACTTTATGAAGGATTGCCCGAGGATGCTTGAGCAGAATGTAAGTCGAGTGGAAACCCGGGTGCTACCTTTGCCGAGGTAGGCCACCTAGAAATATGGGCAATGTCGATGGCGGTCGAGAGGATCTAGAGATGCTACCATCGATCGAGGCTCGTGCCCTGCTAGGACTTATGCCATACGCGCACGCCGAGGATCTGCCTCCGGATGTCATTACCGGTACTTTCACTCTTTTCAATACTAATGTGATTGCTTTGATTGACCCCGGTTCTACTCATTCTTATATATGTGAAACCTTAGCATCCAGAAGACTTTGCCTATTGAGTCTCTTGAGTTTGTAATTCGGTGTCAAACCCTTGGGTCATTACGTGCTTGTCAACAAAGTGTGCAAGAAAAGTCCCCTAGTGTTCCGAGGTTCTTGTTTTCTGGCGGACTTGATGCTTTTGCCGTTCGATGAATTGACGTTATTCTTGGTTTGGATTGGTTGACCATGCACGATGCGGTTGTAAATTGCAAAAGCAAGACTATCGATTTGAGTCTTGCGAATAATGAGATAATTCGGGTTGAGTCTACGGACTTAAAGGGTTGCCGGTGTAATATCGCAATGTTGGCCCGAAAATATGTAAGAAAAGGGTGCAAAGCGTACCTTGCGTCGTGCTTTCGATGACAAGGAATCGAAAAGAAACCCGAATCTGTGCCCGTGGTTTGTGAATACCGGATGTTTTCCACGAAGAATTGCGGGTTTACCACTGTCGGAAATAGAATTTGGCATCGAATTGGTACTGGTACCACTCAATTTCGATAGCTCCGTATTGTATGGCACCAACGGAATTAAAGGAGTTGAAAGCTCGGTTGCAAGAATTGGTGGATAGAGGTTTTGCTCGCTTGAGTTGTTCGCCTTGGGTGCGCCGGTGTTGTTTGTGAAAAGAAGGATGGAACCATGCGGTTGTGCATCGACTATCGTCGACTTAATAAAGCGACGATAAAGAACAAATATCCGTTACCACGTATCGATGACTTGTTCGATCAATCGAAGGAACCTCGGTGTTCTCGAAAATAGATTTGAGATCGGGCTATTATCAATTGCGAATCCGAGATTGGACGTACCCAAGACCGCCTTGAGCGAGATATGGTCACTATGAGTTCCTAGTGATGCCGTTTGGACTCACTAATGCCCTGCGGTATTTATGGATTTAATGAATCGGATCTTGGACCATATTTGGATCGATTCGTAGTCGTGTTCATTGATGACATCTTGGTCTATTCAAGAAATGAGACCGAACATCTTTGAACACTGCGGTTAGTCTGCAAATTTTACGGGATAAGCAATTATATGCTAAGTTCAGCAAGTGTGAGTTACGGTTAAGAGAGGTTAGCTTCTTGGGTCATGTGGTATCTGCATCGGTATTCGAGTCGACCGAATAAAATTTCAGCCATACTTAATTGGAAGCCTCAGAAATATTCTTGAGGTTTGGAGCTTTTTGGGGCTTGCGGTTATTACCGACGATTTGTAAAGGTTTCTCAACGATAGCCACGCCGATGACGGCTTACTCCAAAAGGATGTTAAGTTGAATGGACGGAGAAGTGCCAAAAAGTTTCGATCAACTAAAAACTTATTTGATGAAGCCCCAATTCTAGTGTAACCCGAGTCCAAGCAAAGAGTTTGTCATCTATAGCGACGCCTCCCTACTTGGGTTAGGTTGTGTATTGATGCAAGAAGGTCGAGTTGTGGCCTATCGTCGAGGCAATTAAAGCCACATGAGAAAAATTATCCGACTCATGATCTCGAATTGGCGCCATCGTGTTCGCCTTAAAGATTTGGCGACATTACTTATTTGGTGAAAGGTGCCATGTGTACTCGGATCACAAAAGTCTCAAATATTTGATGACCCAAAGAGACTTAAATCTGCGACAAAGACGTTGGCTCGAGTGTTAAAGGATTACGAGCTGGTCATTGACTATCACGGGAAAGGCGAATGTGGTTGCGGATGCCTTGAGTCGTAAATCATTATTCGCTTCTGGCGATGAGCGTGCACTTGTCATTCGATCCAATAGTGTGTTAGTAGCTGAATTGAAAGCCAAACCACTATTGATACATCAAATTCGAGAAGCTCGGAAAGTCGACGACGAGTTGGGCGCAAAGCGAAATTTGAGTGTGTTCGAACAAGGACTCGAATTTCAAATCGATGATGACGATTGTTTGAGGTTCGAAGTCGTCGTGTGTTCCAAAGAATTGAACTCATTTCGATAATTCTGAATGAAGCCCATTGTAGCGAATGGCAATCCACCCGGGAGTACGAAGACGTACAATGATTTGAAACGCCGGTTTTGGTGGCATGGTATGAAGCGAGACATCTCGAATTTGTTTGAGATGTTTAATATGTCAACAAGTGAAAGCGGAACATCGGTGCCTTGAGATTACTTCACCAATCACGATACCCGAGTGGAAATGGGATCGAGTCACAATGGACTTTGTATCCGGACCGCCATTGTCGACAAGTAAGAAGGATGCGGTTTGGGTCGTGGTAGATAGATTGACTAAGTCGGCCCACTTTGTCCCCGACGCACGGATTTTCAATGGACAAATTAGCCGAATTGTACGCGTTTCTCAGTTGTGAGATTACACGGGTGCCTATTTCCATCGTGTCGGATAGAGATCCGAGATTTACCTCGCGATTTTGGAAAAAGTTGCAAGAAGCTTTGGGTACCAAGTTGCATTTTAGCACCGCCTTTCACCCCCAAACCGATGGTCAATCCGGCGGATAATTCGAGATACTTGAGGATATGTTGAGATGTTGCGTCCTTGAGTTTAGTGGTTCATGGGAGCGGTATTTGCCGTTGATTGAATTCGCTTACAACAACAAACTTTCAATCGAGTATTAAGATGGCACCCTACGAGGCTTTGTACGGTCGTAAATGCCGTACACCATTGTTTTGGTGAGCTTGGTGAAAGCAAGATTTTCGGTGGATTTGATTAGAGATCTTTGAGCAGAAAGTGAAAGTAATCTGTGAAAGTCTCGAAGATAGCCTCCGATCGTCGAAGTCGACGCGGATCTGAAGCGTAAGGATATCGAGTATCGGTGGGTGATAAAGTGTTTCTCAAGGTATCGCCTTGGAAAAAGATACTCGATTTGGCCGTAAGGGCAAGTGAGCCGAGGTTCATTGGGCCATATAAGATATCCGAGCGAGTCGGTCCGGTGGCATATCGTTTGATTTGGCCCCCGAACTCAAAAAGGTTCACGATGTCTTTCATGTTTCGATGCTTGACGCTATAGATCCGATCCATCGCACGTGATTAGTCCATCGAAATTGAAATTCAAGCTAATATGAGTTATGAGGAAGAACCGATTCGTATCCTATCACGAGAAGTGAAAGAGTTGCGAAACAAGCGGGTTCCGCTAGTGAAAGTGTTATGGCTCAAGCACGGGATAGAAGAAGCTGCTTGGGAGACCGAGAACTCTATGAAAGAGCGATATCCAAACCTATTTACCGGTAAGATTTTCGGGGACGAAAATTTCTTAAGTGGGGAGAGTTGTGACAGCCCAAAATTGACCCTAGTCGGAATGTGGTTTCGGGACCACAAAACCGAGGCATAAAAATAATTAAAATTTATTTTGATGCCTATAATATGTGTGTGCTCATGTATGACATTTTATGATGATTGATTTAGTGTTATAAAGGTGAATTCCACAAGAAAGGACTTAGTAGTGAACTTTGAAAGTACGATAGGAAATGTGTGATGACTAATTAAAGCATGCATGCAAAATAATGGACTTGCATGTCAAATTCCCTTTTACGGTGATGGCGGCCATGACAAAGAGATATGGGCTAAACATGTCATGAAACATGTTTTGTTGGGCATTAGGAGAAATAATAAACAAATAAGCATGGGTAAGAAAAGAATGAAAAAAAAAGTGTGTGAGAGAGTAGCATTCCCCATTGCCGTGCAACTAAGAAGAGAAAACAAAAAATTTGTTCATCCTTGTTCTCTCCTTTTGGCCAAAAATACTAAGAGGAAGAAGAGATTTTTGCTTCATTTCCTTTGTTTAGAAGAGATCTAGAAGGATATTTGGCTAAACTTGCATCAAGATTGAGGTATGTATGAGGTTGTGTCATGAGATTCATGCATGTTTTAGTTGCCAACTTGATGTTCATGTTAGCCATGGTTCAAATCCTTGTTATGCCATGGAAGTGGTATTTGGTCAAGGTTGGTATTGTGATAAAGCCATTGCATGTTAAGTGTGAAGCTTGATGATGATGCATGCAATGATGGATTGTCTACTCTTGAAATTTCTTTGTAGCCATCTTGAGTAAGACTTTGAGTTTTCTTTTGTTTAACCATGATTGAAGAAAAAGGGCATGATTATGATGTATTCGCCATGATGCATTCATGAGCATGGTTCATGCTTCTTGCATGTTAGTTAAAATTTGTGTTTTAGATGGCTATGGGCACCTTGAAATTGGCCATGCTCATATATGTATATATATGTTTGCACATGATGTTTTGGCTATGAAGTAAGTGATGAATATGTTTGTTTAAAGAAGAAGATGTTGAAGAATGCTTGTGAAATTGCAAGCACATTATTACCTAGCACACATATGAGTGCTTGATGCTATATTATAAGTTTTGAGCTACAACATGCAAAGCATTAACTAGTAAAATGCATGCTGTTTTTGTGTGGTATTAAGTGCATAATTGGCCTCAACATGGACATGTATATTCGGCCTTAGGTAGCCTATTGAAGGCCTTGGCTTTTCCTTGATGCCCGAATGAATTGTATTGAATTGCTTGATGTAGTATAAAATGTGCATGACCATTGTGTATTCAAGCTAAAGGGTGGCCATTTGACCATTTAAACTCCTTGTCATATTCGGCCATAAGCTAGCACAATGAGGTTTTAATAAATTGAATTTGTTTGAATTAGCTCAAGAGCTTAGAGGGCCACAATTGGACAAGGGGAAGGAAAAAGTGATCGAATAGCCGTAAAAGCCGTTCGACAACATCCGAGGTAAGTCCTCAAGAAGTGACCTTAATTGAATTATGTGGAATGAAATATGGATGTATTGATTATTGATTTATGTGTGTATGAGTATTGAATGATACGGGCTAAGTCCGAAGGCGATTATGCTAGTGATTATAATTGTGTTTGAGCCTTAGTAACGAAAATGAAATATGTATGTCCAATGATTATTGATGTATGTGTGCATGAGAAATTGAATGATACCCGGGCTAAGCCCCGAAGACAATTATGCTGGAAATTATATCCAGGTTAAGACCCGAAGGCAATTGTGCTAGTGGCTATATCCGGGCTAAGACCCGAAGGCATTCGTGCGAGTCATTCTATCCGGGCTAAGACCCGAAGGCATTCGTGCACGTGGTTATATCCGGTTGTATTCCGGAGAAGCTTGGGCTGGAGGTGAGTGTTGGTTCCTGTAATAAATTCAATTAGTACGCTCGAAAAGCCCAAAGAATAAGGTACGTTTATATGTGCATTGGAAAGTCGACATATTTGAGCAACATTCGCTCAATCGACTAACGAATTTCAGCTATTGGAATGGTTGATACTTTGTGAAAGTATATAATGATGAAGTGTGAAGTAAGAATGATTATGAGAATGTGTATTAATGAAATGATGCATTTGGTTATGTGAATGTATTGCTTAAATTAAAGCTGATTTTATTCCTTGAGACTTACTAAGCATAAAATGCTTACCCCGTTGCTTTGGCTCTCTGTTTTATAGATTACGCTCGATAGCAATCGGATTCGGGATCATTAAAGTCAAGTCATCCACACTATCAACGCCTCTATTTTGGTATAAATTTTTGGTTGAACTTTGAAATGGCATGTATAGGACTACCCTTGTTGGTTTAAATATCTTGTGATGTATATGTGTACGGCCATGCGAAAATGGCTCGTAAAAGTGAAGTACGAACTTAGACTATTTGCGGGTTGGTATATATATATATGGTGTCATGATGTGATTATGGATTGGAGATGGGAATGTTGGTCACATGATCAGCCATTGGTATGGTTAAAATGATCATATATGAACCTATGTATGGCAAGACTAGTTGGTTCATGGAGACTACAAAATAGGTAAGACCTACCTTAAAAACAGATGCTGCCAGCTGCAGTGACGTGAATGTGAAAAATCACCAAAATTTGTAGGAATGGTATTAAATAGTGAATAAGCTATGTAAATGAACCTTGATGAGTCTATTTTCATATGGAAGAAACGAAATGGTCATAGGAGTTACATGTTAAGATATGTTAAAGCTATTGTGAGACAGGGCCAGAACGGTTTCTAGGTCCCCTGTCGCAAATTTAAAAATTTACTATAAATTATCCAGAAAGAATTAGGAGTCATGCCTTATATGTACAGATTCCATTTTGAGTCTAGTTTCATTAGAAACAAACGGCACCAGTATTAAAGCCCTGTACAGAGAGATATTCAAGTTATAACGCGCGAAGGTCAGAGCAGTCGATCCCTGTAACATGGGTGACTTTAACTAATAAACTGTACCAATTGGCCTGACCAAAAATTCTAGAAATAAATCCATGGATGGATATATGAGTCTAAATTCAGGGAAAATTTACGAAACCAGTTTCCAAGTTTTGAAACTCGAGATATGATTTTTAAGGCGACGGTGAAGCAGTTTTCCAGCCTGACTGGAAATGTCAAATTGGGGGGCAAAATATGTGAACTTGGCTTGTTAACCCCTCGTGTCCGACACCGGCGATGGTCTCGGGTTCGGGGTGTTACATTATGAGTGCAGGGTTAGGCTCTTACCCTTCATATACATGGTGAAGTATTTGGGGAGCTCGTCAAATACTGAAGGAGAGGCTCAGCTGACGATTCGAAAATGGGGAAATAGTTAACATATGGAACAATGCATGGCTACCGGGGCCTAGAGATGGGAGAGTACATGGTCAGAATATTGATATTAGATACACTAAAGTAGCAGATTTAATCGATAAAGAAACTACTACCTGGAAGTAAGACTGTAACACCCCGTACCCGAGTCCGTTACCGGAGTCGAACACAAGGTGCACACAGACTTAACTTAATTATTTTCACAGTCCATTTAAAAATTTCCAGACAAGCTGGTTACTGTGTCACTGTCGCCTTAAAAATCATATCTTGAGTTTCAAAACTAGAAAATCAGTTTTGTAATTTTTCCATGAAACTAGACTCATATGTCCATATACATATTTTTTTCTAGAATTTTTGGTCAAGCAAAATAGTACAGTTTATTAGTTAAAGTTTCCCCCGTTCCAGGGTTCGACTACACTGACCTTCATGCATTACGACTTGGATATCTCACTGTAAAGGGCTTCAATACTGATGTCGTTTGTTTCTATAGAAACTAAACTCAAAGAGGAATCTATACATATATGTCATGACTCCTAATTATCTCTGGTTAATTTATAATGAATTTCCAAAGTCGGAACAGGGAATCCAGAAACCGTTCTGGCCCTGCTTCACGAAAATCTAAATATCTCTTAACATACAACTCATATGACCGTTTCGTTTCTTCCATATGAAAGTAGATTCATCAAGGTTCATTTAAATAATTTATTCACTATTTAATTCCATTTGTACTATTTTTAGTGATTTTTCACATCCACATCGCTGCTGCTGTCAGCATCTGCCTTTAAGGTAGACTTTACCTATTTCATAGTTTCCATGATTCAATTAGCCCTTTTTGCATACATAGCACAAAGTATAATCATGATTAACCATTCCAATGGCTAATCGTTTCCAAACATTTCCATACCTCTTAGTGATCAACATACAAAACGATTATAGTACTATGCTAAAAATGTATATAAGCCATTTTCGCATGGCTATCTAAATTTACACAAAAATCCATGGGTACATGACCAACAACAAAAGGGTAGTCCTATACATGCCATATCCGAGTTCAACTAAAAGAGTACCAAAAGGGCTTTGATAGTGTGGATGACTTGACTTTGATGATCCCGAATCCGATGGCTAACGAACAAAATCTAGAAAACAAAGAGCCAAAGCAACGGGTAAGCATTTTAATGCTTAGTAAGTCTCAAGTAATGAAATCAGCTTTGACTAAAGTATTACATTCACATAGCTAAATGAATCACTTTATTGATACACATTCTCATAATCATACTTACTTCACACTTCATCAACATATACACACACAAGGTATCAACCTATCTAAGAGCCGAAAGTTCGTTAGTCGATTGAACGAATACTATTTAAAACGAATCAACTTTTTCGATGCACATGCAAACATACCTTCTCGTTTGGGTTTTTCGAGCATATTAATTAAAATTATTATAACACAAATCGCTTACCTTCAAACCCAAGTTTCTTGATTTAGCGGATATAACCACACGTAATTGCCTTGGTCTTAACCGGACATAGCAACGGCACAAATGCCTTGGTCTTAGCCGGATATAACAACTCGCACAAATGCCTTGGTCTTAGCCGGATATAACAACTCGCACAAATGCCTTGGTCTTAGCCGGATATCATTCAAATGCTCATGCACACATATATCAATATTCATGACACATCCATATTTCATTTCCATTACTAAGGCTCAAACACAAATCATTTATCAAACCTTTCCAATTTCGGCTCAATAGCCACACACAAAGAGCATGATTTCAATTGGCTTTATAACATAGGCTCTATGCACATTCGGCTATCCGCCATAATATGACAAATCATTTCAATATAAATCAAGTAGGGTCATTACTCGAAGACTTACCTCGGATGTTGTCGAACGATTTCGACGGCTATTCGCTCACTTTTTCCTTCCCCTTATCCAACTTTGGTCCTCTAAGCTCTTGAGCTTAATTCAAACAAATAGAGCTTATTTAATAATTTATCAATTTAACAATCCGATTAAATACATTTATATTATACAATTAGCGCGAATAGCTTTATTGACTAGTTATTCAAGCATTATACATGTGCTCTACTCATGCACCACCGAATAATAGGACTAGCTTAATACCTTGCATTTTCAATTCATAGACATCATTTCGTTCCTCACAACACACATTTTGTCCCTAACCATCATAAGAGCCCAAGGCATCACTTACAATGCGGAATTCCAATTAAGTCTACCATCATAGCATTATCATATTTATGCACTTGGTAAGTTGCGTTTGAACACATTCGGCACTAGGTGTCCAAACCATTGTTCCTCGAACATTAAACTCAATTTATAACCCATTCAAAATTCCTTAGCAACAAGCATTTAACAACAATGTACTTAACCAATTCCTTAAGCACACATTCGGCAACATATATATATATATCAATGACTAAAACACTTAGGCCGATTCTTTCCATTTTGTATCTATGCACCTATTTGATCATTAGTTTAGTTCAAACACCCTTACACCAAGATTCATCCAATTTAACATGAAACACAAACCTAAATCCTCAATAGCTACCATGGCCAAAAGTTCTAGTCATCCCAAAATCAAAATTCTTAGCATGGCCTACCTAGAGGATTTGATGACTAGTTCAAATCTCAAACCATTTAACATACTTATCAAAATATATAACATTACCACCATTTTCTTTAACCTCAACCATGGCGAATGTTCATATCACCATCCATTTCAAAGATTTCGGCATGGTTAAGTAAGGGACTTAGAATCTAGCTTAAAACCATGCTAAGATTTTAAAGGACTAGCTTGAGTTTCTTACCTTAATGAAGGCCTACCATGGCCGAATGGCTCCTCCTCTTCCTCTCTTAGAATCGCCAAGAAGAAAACATGAGAAAGACTCCTTTGTTTCCTTTCTCTTTTCCTTATTTTATTTACTTATGTTATAAAATATAAGCTACTAACTAATAATTAATACATATTATGTGCATATAAGCCCATCATGGCGGCCACTACTTATGATATATGGGAAATTTGACATGCAAACCCTCATTTTTGCATGCATGATCAACTAGTCATCACACATTTCCCCATCATACTTTCAAAGTTTACTACTAGGTCCTTTCTAGTGAAATTCACATTTATAACTCTAAATCAAAACATCAAAATGTCACACATGAGTTAACATATATTATAGGCATCAAAATAAATTTTAAATTATTTTTATGCCCTCATTTTGTGGTCCCGAAACTACATTCGACTAGGGTCGTTTTAAGGTGTCACAACTCTCCCCACTTTAGAAATTTTCGTCCCGAAAATCTTACCGTAAATAGGTTTGGGTATCGCTCTTTCATAGAGTTCTCGGGTTCCCAAGTAGCTTCTTCTATCCCGTGTTTGAGCCATAACACTTTCACTAGCGGAACCCTTTTGTTTCGCAACTCTTTCACTTCACGTGCTAGGATACGAATCGGTTCTTCTTCATAACTCATATTGGCTTGAATTTCAACCTCGATGGACTAATTACGTGCGACGGATCAGATCTATGGCGTCAAGCATCGAAACATGAAAGACGTCGTGAATCTTTTCGAGTTCGGGGCAAAATCAAACGATCATAGCTGGACCGACTCGTTCGGATACTTCATATGGCCCGATGAACCTCGGACTCAATTTGCCTTTTACGCCAAATCGAGTATCTTTTTCCAAGGCGAAACTTTAAGAAACACTTTATCTCCCACGATACTCAATGTCTTTTCGTTTGAGATCCGCGTATGACTTCTGACGATCGGAGGCTATCTTCAGACTTTCATGGATTACTTTTACTTTCTGTTTAGCATCTTTAATCAAATCCACTCCGAAAATTTTACTTTCACCGAGCTCGGTCCAAAGCAATGGTGTACGGCATTTACGCCCATACAAAGCCTCGTAAGGTGCCATCTTAATACTTGATTGAAAACTATTATTGTAGGCGAATTCAATCAAAGGTAAATACCGTTCCCATGAACCACTAAACTCGAGGATGCAACATCTCAACATATCCTCAAGTATCTGAATTATCCGCTCGGATTGACCATCAGTTTGTGGATGGAAAGCGGTGCTAAAATGCAGCTTGGTACCCAAAGCTTCTTGCAATTTCTTCCAAAATCGCGAGGTGAATCTCAGATCTCTATCCGACACAATAGAAATCGGTACCCCGTGTAATCTCACAATCTGAGAAACATACAATTCAGCTAGTTTATCCAATGAAAAATCGGTCGCGACGGGGATAAAGTGAGCCGACTTAGTCAGTCTATCGACAACGACCCAAATCGCATCTTTCTTACTTGCCGACATTGGTAACCCAGATACAAAATCCATCGTGACTCGTTCCCATTTCCATTCAGGTATCATGATCGACTGAAGTAAACCCGTAGGCACTTGATGTTCCGCCTTCACTTGCTGACATATTAAACACTTCGATACAAAATCGAAAATGTCTCGTTTCATGCCACGCCACCAAAACTGGCGTCTCAGATCGTTGTACATTTTCGTACTCCCCGGGTGAATTAACATTCGGCTACAATGAGCTTCGTTCAGAATCATCGAAATGAGTTCTGAATTTCTTGGAACACACAACCGATTTCTGTACCTCAAACAATCGTCATCATCAATTTGAAACTCCGATTCCACATTCGGAACACATTCAGCCCGTTTTGCAACCAACTCATCGTCGGCTTTCTGAGCTTCACGAATTTGATGAATCAATAATGGTTTGGCCTTTAATTCGGCCACTAACACATTGTCGGGTAGAACAGACAAGTGTACATTCATTGCTCGTAAAGCAAACAGTGATTTACGACTTAAGGCATCCGCAACCACATTAGCCTTTCCCGGGTGATAGTCAATGACAAGCTCATAATCTTTCAACAACTCGAGCCAACGTCCTTGTCGTAGATTTAAGTCTCTTTGAGTCATCAAATATTTGAGACTTTTGTGATCCGAAAATACATGGCACTTCTCACCAAATAAGTAATGTCGCCATATTTTCAAGGCGAATACAATGGTAGCTAATTCGAGATCATGGGTCGGATAATTTTTCTCATGTGGCTTTAATTGTCTCGATGCATAGGCCACAACTCGACCTTCTTGCATCAATACGCAACCTAACCCAAGTAGGGAGGCATCACTATAAATGACAAACTCTTTGCCGGACTCGGGCTGCACTAATCTTGGAGCTTAGTCAAATGAGTTTTCAATTGATCGAAACTTTTCGACACTTTTACATCCATTCAAACTTGACATCTTTACAAGCGGTTTCGTCATGGGTGTGGCTATCATCGAGAATTCTTTTACAAACCGTCGGTAGTAAGCAAGTCCCAAAAAGCTCGAACCTCGATAATATTTCTGAGGCTTCCAGTTAAGTATGGCTGAAATTTTGCTCGAATTCGACTCGAATACCGATGCTGATACAACATGACCCAAGAAGCTAACCTCTCTTAACCGAACTCACACTTGCTTGAACTTAGCATATAACCGCTTATCCGTAAAATTTGCAACACTAATCTCAAGTGCTCGGCATGTTCGGTCTCATCTCTTGAATAGACCAAGATGTCGTCAATGAACACAATCTGAACCGGTCCAAATCGTCTAAAGATCCGATTCATCAAATCCATAAATACCGAGGGCATTAGTGAGCCCAAAGCGGCATCACTAAGAACTCGTAGTGGTCGTATCTCGCTTAAAGCGGTTTGGGTATATCTGAATCTCGAATTCATGAATCGGTAATACCCGATCTCAAATCTATCTTTGAAAACACCGAGGCTCCCTTTAGTTGATCCAACAAGTCATCAATACGCGATAGCGGATATTTATTCTTTATCGTCACTTTATTCGGTGACGATAGTCAATGCATAACCTCATGGTTCCGTCCTTCTTTTCACAAACAATCTTGGTGCACCCCAAGGTGAGAAACTTGGTCGGCGAAACCTCTATCCGTCAACTCTTGCAACTGAGCTTTCAATTCCTTTAACTCGGTTGGTGCCATACGATACGGAGCTATCGAAATTGGTGTAGTCCCAGGTACAAGCTCAATACCAAACTCTACTTCCCGAACAGGGGGTAAACCCGATAATTCTTCGGGAAAAACATCCGGGTATTCACAAACCACCGGCACAGATTCGGGTTTCTTTTCCAATTCCTTGTCATCAAGTAGATACGCAAGGTATGCTTCGCACCCCTTACATATTTCTGGGCCAACATTGCTGATATTACAGCTGGCAACCCCTTTAAGTCCGTGACTCAACTCGGATTATCTCGTTATTCGCGCACCTCAAATCAATAGTCTTGCTTTTGCAATTCACAATCGCATCGTGCATGGTCAACCAATCAAAACCAAGAATAACATCAAATTCATCGAACGGCAAAAGCATCAAGTCCGCCGGAAAACAGGAACCTCGAATTACTAGGGGGCATTTCTTACACACTTTGTCAACAAACACGTAACGACCCAAGGGATTTGATACCCGAATTACGAACTCAGTAGACTCAATAGGTAGAGTCTTACTAGATGCTAAGGTTTCGCATATATAAGAATGAGTAGAACCAGGTCAATCAAAGCAATCACATTAGTATCAAAGAGGGTGAAAGTACGGTAATAACATCGGCGAGGAAGCATCCTCGGCGCGCGTATGGCATAAGCCCTAGCAGAGCGCGAGCCTCGGATCTGGTCGTAGCATCTCTAGATCCTCTCGATCGCCACTAGCATTGCTGTATTCCTAGATGGTCTACCGAGCGGTGGTAACACCGGGTTTCCCACTTTGATTTTCGTTCGCTCGACGGTCTCGAAATCTTTGATAAAGTGGTCGGTGACCCACACTTGTAACAGAGGCGGTCATGGAATCTACAACTCCCGAGTGCCATTTATCATAATATCGACATTCCGTTCTATCCCGATGATCATTTCCAACATCTGGCATCAAGTGACTCGTGTGCTCACGAGGGGTCGATCGCGATCTCGTCTAGAGAAACCGAAGTGTCCCTAGACCGGCCTAAGTCATCTCTAAATTTCTTCGATGGTGTGGGAAGGGCTTCCCCGAAGACCTCTTACGAAACTCCTTTGCTCCCATATCAGCTTTTCTTTTCTCCATACTTAGCTCCTTGGCTTTACAAGCTCGCTCAACAAGTACCACAAATTCTCGGATTTCCAAGATGCCAACATACAGCTTTATATCATCATTTAGTCCATCCTCGAAATGTTTACACATCACAGTTTCTGAAGAAATGCATTCTCGTGCGTACCGGCTAAGCCTCACAAATTTTCGTTCATAGTTGGTAACCGACATGGAACCTTGTTTGAGTTCAAGAAATTCCTTCCATTTTTGGTCAATGAATCTCTGACTGATATACTTCTTTCGAAACTCGGTTTGGAAGAACTCCCAAGTTACTTGCTCTCTAGGCACAACAAAAGTTAACGTATTCCACCAATAGTAGGCAGAATCACGTAGCAAGGAGATAGTACACTTTAGGCACTCATCGGGTGTGCAAGATAGTTCATCGAGTACCCGAATAGTGTTGTCCAACCAAAATTCAGCTTGCTCGGCATCATCACTATCCGTAGCCTTAAATTCAGTAGCCCCGTGTTTTCGGATTCTATCAACTGGGGGCTTATTTGACCTTATTTGGTCAGTTACCGGAGGCATTGTAGGTGGGGTGGTATTTGTCGGGAATGGAGGTTGTGGAACAGCCGTATTAGTTCGAATGTATTGGTTGAACAAATCATTCATCACGCTATAGAAAGCTTGTCTAGCTTCATCATTCGGGTTACTAGCATTAGGTTGAGAGTTCACGGCCGCTGTCCCTTGTCTTGCGGGAGCAGCGCTACACTCTCAAGATCATCACTACCGCTCGGTCGGGATCAGGATCAATTACTATAAATAAACACATTTGCAAATGTCAGAAATCACCACACTATCAAATAATCACAAAATGGCATGTATAGCTAGACCCACACGTATTACGGTAGTCCTAGAATCGACTAAACCGTAGCTTTAATACCAATAAAATTGTAACACCCCGTACCCGAGTCCGTTACCGGAGTCAAACACAAGGTGCACATAGACTTAACTTAATTATTTTCACAGTCCATTTAAAAATTTCCAGACAAGCTGGTTACTGCGTCACTGTAGCCTTAAAAATCATATCTTGAGTTTCAAAACTCGAAAATCAGTTTCGTAATTTTTACATGAAACTAGACTCATATTTCCATCTACATATTTTTTTCTAGAATTTTTGGTCGAGCCAATTAGTACAGTTTATTAGTTAAAGTCTCCCCTACTCCAGGGTTCAACTACACTGACCTTCATGCATTACGACTTGGATATCTCCCTGTACAGGGCTTCAATACTGATACCGTTTGTTTCTATAGAAACTAGACTCAAGGAGGAATCTATACATATATGGAATGACTCGTAATTATCTCTGGTTAATTTATAATTAATTTTCAAAGTCGGAACAGGGAATCCAGAAACCGTTCTGGCCCTGCTTCACGAAAACCTAAATATCTCTTAACATACAACTCATATGACCGTTTCGTTTCTTCCATATGAAAGTAGATTCATCAAGGTTCATTTACATAATTTATTAACTATTTAATTCAATTCCTACTGTTTTAGTGATTTTCACATCCACATCGCTGCTGCTGTCAGCATCTGCCTTTAAGGTAGACTTTACCTATTTCATAGTTTCCATGATTCAATTAGCCCTTTTGTATACATAGCACAAAGTATAATCATGATTAACCATTCCAATGGCTAATCGTTTCCAAACATTTCCATACCTCTTAGTGATCAACATACAAAACGATTATAGTACTATGCTAAAAACGTATATAAGCCATTTTCGCATGGCTATCCAAATTTACACAAAAATCCATGGGTACATGACCAACAACAAAAACGGTAGTCCTATACATGCCATATCCAGAGTTCAACTAAAAGAGTACCAAAAGGGCTTTGATAGTCTGGATGACTTCGACTTTGATGATCCCGAATCTGATGGCTAACGAACAAAACCTAGAAAACAAAGAGCCAAAGCAACGGGGTAAGCATTTTAATGCTTAGTAAGTCTCAAGTAATGAAATCAGCTTTGACTAAAGTATTACATTCACATAGCTAAATGAATCACTTTATTGATACACATTCTCATAATCATACTTACTTCACACTTCATCAACATATACACACACAAGGTATCAACCTATTTAAGAGCCGAAAGTTCGTTAGTCGATTGAAGCGAATACTATTTAAAAGCGAATCAACTTTTCCGATGCACATGCAAACATAACTTATCGTTTGGGTTTTTCGAGCGTATTAATTAAAATTTTTATAGCACAAATCGCTACCTTCAAACCCAAGTTTCTTGGATTTAGCGGATATAACCACGCCCAATTGCCTTGGTCTTAAACCGGACATAGCAACTTCGCACAAATGCCTTGGTCTTAGCCCGGATATAACAACTCGCACAAATGCCTTGGTCTTAGCCCGGATATAACAACTTCGCACAAATGCCTTGGTCTTAGCCAGATATCATTCAAATGCTCATGCACACATATATCAATATTCATGACACATCTATATTTCATTTCCGTTACTAAGGCTCAAACACAAATCATTTATCAAACCTTTCCAATTTCGGCTCAATAGCCACACACAAAGAGCATGATTTCAATTGGCTTTATAACATAGGCTCTATGCACATTCAGCTATCCGCCATAATATGACAAATCATTTCAATATAAATCAAGTAGGGTCATTACTCGAAGACTTACCTCGGATGTTGTCGAACGATTTCGATGGCTATTCGCTCACTTTTTCCTTCCCCTTATCCAACTTTGGTCCTCTAAGCTCTTGAGCTTAATTCAAACAAATAGAGCTTATTTAATAATTTATCAATTTAACAATCCGATTAAATACATTTATATTATACAATTAGGCACGAATAGCTTTATTGACTAGTTATTCAAGCATTATACATGTGCTCTACTCATGCACCACCGAATAATAAGACTAGCTTAATATCTTGCATTTTCGAATTCATAGACATCATTTCGTTCCTCACAACACACATTTTGTCCCTAACCATCATAAGAGCCCAAGGCATCACTTACAATGCCGAATTCCAATTAAGTCTACCATCATAGCATTATCATATTTATGCACTTGGTAAGTTGCGTTTGAACACATTCGGCACTAGGTGTCCAAACCAATGTTCCTCGAACATTAAACTCAATTTATAACCCATTCAAAATTCCTTAGCAACAAGCATTTAACAACAATGTACTTAACCAATTCCTTAAGCACACATTCGGCAACATATATATATATCAATGACTAAAACACTTAGGCCGATTCTTTCCATTTTGTATCTATGCACCTATTTGATCATATTAGTTTAGTTCAAACACCCTTACACCAAGATTCATCCAATTTAACATGAAACACACACCTAAATCCTCAATAGCTACCATGGCCGAAAGTTCTAGTCATCCCAAAATCAAAATTCTTAGCATGGGCTACCTAGAGGATTTGATGACTAGTTCAAATCTCAAACCATTTAACATACTTATCAAAATATATAACATTACCACCATTTTTCTTTAACCTCTACCATGGCCGAATGTTAATATCACCATCCATTTCAAAGATTTCGGCATGGTTAAGTAAGGGACTTAGAATCTAGCTTAAAACCATGCTAAGATTTTAAAGGACTAGCTTGAGTTTCTTACCTTAATGAAGGCCTAACATGGCCGAATGGCTCCTCCTCTTCCTCTCTTAGAATCGGCCAAGAAGAAAACATGAGAAAGAGTCCTTTGTTTCCTTTCTCTTTTCCTTATTTTATTTACTTATGTTATAAAATATAAGCTACTAACTAATAATTAATACATATTATGTTCATATAAGCCCATCATGGCCGGCCACTACTTATGATATATGGGAAATTTGACATGCAAACCCCTCATTTTTGCATACATGATCAACTAGTCATCACACATTTCCCCATCATACTTTCAAAGTTTACTACTAAGTCCTTTCTAGTGAAATTCACATTTATAACTCTAATTCAAAACATCAAAAATGTCACACATGAGTTAACACATATTATAGGCATCAAAATAAATTTTAAATTATTTTTATGCCTCGGTTTTGTGGTCCCGAAACCACATTCCGACTAGGGTCGTTTTAAGGCTGTCACAAAGACACAATTCATGAATTATTCGGAGAAGAGTATCTTGCAAACATTATGTTGATCCCATTGGTGAGGAGTGAACCACAGGATCTCTTGATTTGGAAAGGGGACAATACAGGGGTGTATACAGTGAAGAGTGGATACAAATGGCAAATTACAGCAGAGGAGTTTAGTTCTCAGACTAATTATACAGCTACTTTCTTTACAAAACTTTGGGGACTATGGTTACCAAGTAAAATAAGAATACACCTGTGGAGAATATCTAATGATTACATTCCTACTTTGTACAATCTACGGATACGGAAATTGATAACCAACACACTCTGTCCGGTTTGTCAAGAAGAGGAGGAAACCGTTAGCCACTTGTTCAGAGGCTGCTCCTTCACGCAGCAGGTTTTGAGGGAGTTGGGGGCGAAAATTTTATCATAGAATGCAGAATCCAATTGGAAAAAATGGTTAGCAATAGAGATCGATAATCTGAGTATTGAAGAATGCAAAATTAGAGCTATTGTCTATTGGGTTATTTGGTACAACCGTAACAAAATTTACCATGAAGGAGTTTGTAAACAAGTGAATGAAATTGTCGGATTTGTTAAAGCTTACTGCATAGAGATAGCCACTCTGGGGGTTATATTGAGGCAAATACAGGTAGCAGACAGTTCAGAATGGAAACCACTGGAGAATGATATTATAAAAATTAATTTCGACGCTTCGTTCAACTATCATACAAAAAGATCTTGTTCAGGATTGGTGATGGCAGCATGTACCTTTCCCTGGGAGAATATCGCAGATTCGGCCATGGCCGAGGCTAGGGCTTGTTTGCAAGCCATTACTATGGCTGAGGAAATGGGTTTTCATGATATTTGTATTGAAAGAGATGCGCTCACAATAATTTGCAAGATAAATTCTACAGGAGAAGATAGATCTGAAATCAACAGCCTGATTAGAGAAATTAAGGGAAGAGTCCCCATTTTATGAAGACTGAGTTTTAAGCACATACCAAGGGAAGCAAATAAGGCGGCTCATGGGATGGCGATGGAAGGTCTTCGGTATGAAAACCCCTAATACTGGATAGAGAAGGTCCAGCACGTGGTAGAAGGATTGGTGAATAAAGAAAGGAGAGGTAACAGTGAAGAAGGTTAGATGGAGAGGAAGAGTCTGGACGCTGAGATGGCTGATTTGTTTGATGAACTCGTGTTTCAGACCGTAAAGAAGACTTCAGTAGTTTTGATTCTGGAAGAGATTCGGTCCTGGTGAGTAGCTAATACAGAGGAGTTTTGGAGTTTAATGAAAGAGAAGAAGGGTTATCAAGAATGTTTTTTTTTTGTCTAATTTTCTCTTTTTTTCTGTGGTTAAAATTAAGCTTCCTCTTCTTTTATTGTTTTTTTTGAGTTGTTTAATACACCACCTCGGTGTCTTTAGACAAACAGGTGTCGGTTTTAGTCTTTTTAGGACTACTATTTCCATTTCCTCTTTCATCAATTTAAGTATTGGTTATAATTTCAAGAAAAAAAAATTCACAAAGTTTACAATTTAATCCTTAACATCATGAAGAAAAAAATTCACAAAGTTTACAATTTAATCCTTAACATCATGAAGATTTATTATTTACTATAATTTCACCTTAACATCACTTTGTAACCAATTAACTACTTATTATAAATCTCAAATGTATGTTTGTTTCATTGAAAACAACTTTTATGAAATATTTGCAAGAAATTTGTCAAATAATATAAAATATTTTACACAAATTCATCCAAACACAAAAAATATTAATATTTCTAAAAAGTAAATTATTTTTAAAAATTATTTTTAAAAATCATTTTAAATAAAACACGGAGCCTAAATAAAAATAATGCATTAAATATATATATCTAAAACGGATACCATCATAAATTATAATCAATTTTTTTATACATATGGATTTCCTTTTCTTGAGAAACAGAAGGATCTTTATTTATATAATATTATCTTTTCCTTCCTTTATAGTTTTTCCCTTACAAAGTCATGTTGTTACCTTTGATATCATCCTTCTGAATGTAAGTGTAAGCTCTTCTATATTTTCTGTTTGTCAATATATATATATATATATTTCCATTCTTGCTTATGACCTGCCTTGGTCTTGAAGAATATCCAGCAAGTAAACATGACTAATGTTGATGGAGGAGAATCACTTTCAAGGCTTGAGGTTTGTGCTTTCTCTTGTCTTGCTCATTGGAATTATCAATGGAGCTTAGAGATTTTTTTTTTAAATTTAATTACATGTATTATTCACTTAGGGTGGGTTTAGATGGACAGTGTGTTTATTTGCGGTTAATGTAAAAATAACGTGATAAGTTTAGATACTATAACGATACTATAGCGTGAGATAAAAATAAGCTAAACACATTGCACCACTTGCATATCTAAATCCGCACTTAATTATTGTGAAAATGAAATCCGAGAAAATTGAGTAAAATGATTGTTTGTTAGATTTTGAGATTTAGATCTCTCATCTCTTGGAATAGTATGCTCACAATTGGTGATTATAATTATAATTTGTTCCCTATAAGTAAACTCTTTATACTTTGTGTTTAATGTTGATACTTTGATTTTATAACAAGTAATTTGCTCATCACCAATGTTAATCCAAATATTTTATCCAACTGAACTGCCTGTCATGAAATTAAGGCTTCATACTTGTGCCGAAAATGATATATATGATCCAAATGTGTTTAAACATAAAAGAATGTCTTCTTTTTCCAAATTTATTTTTTAAAATTAAAAGTTCTTTTCTCTTTCCACATGTTATAATGTATAATTTTCTCTTTTATTGAATTTAAAACATAAGATAATGAAAATTTTAATATATGCCATAGTATTGTGTTATATTTATTGACTATAAGCATAAATCCATAAAAGTTGTGTCATGGTTAAATTCAGTTGAGCTTTTTATATACTTGCAAAATCCGGCTGGGCTTTTGTGTGTGTTTTATTATTAAATCTTAATTTCTAAATAATGGTATTTTATTCTTATTTCTAAAATAATATTATTTATCAAGTAAGAAATTTGAAAGTCAACTCAAAATTAACTTCATTTCTCTTTCATTTTCTCTTTTTTATATATATATATATTAAATGGGAAGGATTATCTACACCAGTAATTTTGTATATTTTTATATATTTTTGTACGATTATTATTTTAATGATTTAATTATCATATTTCATACTTTATTCATATAGATTAGGCATGTTAAATTTGACGTAAATTAAAATTTTATGATTAGTTATTTTATATAAAAATTTCAATCATTTAATAAATATTAATATATACAATATTTTAGATCAATATAATAAAGATATCAAATTAATTTAAAATTTTACAAGAATGATAAGTACAATTATATTGATAAATAATTAAATTTTTATTAAAACAAAATCAAACCCAAAAATTATGAAAAACACGTGTAAAACATATTTTTCATAAAACCAAAAACCATAAATATTAAAATTTGATGATAAAAATTGTTATATTTAAATTTGGAAATATTTTTGGATAATTAAAATAAATAAGATAAATAGTGGGATGTAAACTCATAAAATATTATTATATTTGGCTGGCTTTAATTTTGAGTAAAAATATTTTATAATTTTGATACCGATGCATATTTATATGGAAATAAATTATATTAGGATTATTCTAAAACGTATAGTTTTTATATACCAATAAAATAGTGTTACGTCATCAAATTTTAAAGATATAAAGTATTATTATACACTCATCTATATCTAATATCTTCTTTAACTTAATTTCAATTTAATTAAATTACATAAAATAATTAAAATTTTTATTATAAATAAATCTTTTCTTCTTTTACAAATTTTAATCATTTTCTTTCATAAGTTAATATTTTTTTATTTTTGTGCAACCAATTTAAAAAAATTAGTACTTTTGTGTAATTTTTTCCATGTCATTGACATATATTTTTAGTAATTATTTTACCATGAACCTCAAACCCAGAACCTTAAACCTTGAACTCGAACCCAGAATCTTAAACCTTAAACCCTGAATCCCATTGTTCAAGGTTTGGGTCTAGAATTTAAGGTTTAAGATTCAGGTTTGGGTTTCGGGTTCAAGGTTTAAGGTTTGGAGTTATGGGTTACAAGTTTCGGGTTTAGGTTTCATGGTTCTTGTTTAGGGTTTAAGGGTTCAAAGATACACGTTTGACATTTGAGTTTATGGTTTTGGGTTTAATGTTTGTGATTTTAGATTTAGTGTTTGGGGTTTTGGGATTGGAGTTTAGGATAAAAAAATTACCAAAATTGTGTCAATCACATGGAAAAATGGTTGAAATGTTATTAAATAATTGGAAAGGGACTATGAATAATGTGGTGAGAAGGGTCCATCAAACAATTTCTTTATGGATGAGTGTATATTAATAATTTTGTCTTTAAAATTTGATGATGTGACAAAATTTTATTGGTGCCTAAAAACTTTAGTTTTTCAGATCATCCTAATGTAAGTTATTCCTTATTTTTATCATATTATACACATAATTACTCATATATAAATAGGGAATAACTTATGTTAGGATGATCCATAATAACTTACATAATTGCTCATATATAAAAACTAAAGTTTTTAGGCACCAATAAAATTTTATCACATCATCAAATTTTAAAGACAAAATTATTATTATACACTCACACATAAAGAAATTATTTGATGGACCCTTCCCACCACATTATTCATAGTCCCTTTCCAATTATTTAATAACATTTCAACAACTTTTCCATGAGATTGATACATAATTTTGGTAATTTTTTATCCCAAACCCCAAACCCTAAATCTAAAATCATGATCCTTTAACCCAAAACCTAAAACCTAAAACCTATAACCCTAATCTCAAACTTCAAGCCCTTGAACCCTAAACAAGAACCCTAAACCCCAAACTCGTAACTAGTAACCTCAAACCCTTAAACCTTAAACCCAAACTCAAACCCTTGAACCTTGAACCCAAAACCTAAACCCGAGCCTTAAACCTTAAATCTTGAACCTAAATCCTAAATCTTAAGGTTCAGGGTTTAAGGTTTAAGATTCAAGGTTTGAGTTCAAGGTTCGGGGTTCTGGATTTGACGTTCACGATAAAAAAATTACCAAAATTATGTGTCGATGATATGAAAAAAATTACACCAAAATTACTATTTAAAAAAATTGGTTGCACAAAATAAAAAAATATTAACTTGTGAAAAAATGATTAAAATTTGTAAAAAAAGATTTTTATAATTTAAAAATTAATTATTTAAGTAATTTAATTAAATTTAAATTAAGTTGAAGAAGATATTAGATATGTATGAGTATATAATAATATTTTGTTATCCTAATATAATTTATTTCCTATAAATAAACTCATTTTTGTGAATTTTGAGAAAAAGAATAGGGTGATTTACAACAATAAAAGAAGATTTATATGTTTACTTGCAACAAACGTGGATTAAAGAGATTATACGAAGTTTAAAAATGGTAAATATTTTATTTTTAAAGTTAAAAATAGAGATGGTGGCAAAAAATAGATAATTCTGCAATAAGAAAAAGACTTATATTTATTTTTTATACTGTTTAAATAGAAAAAATGTAAAAGATATTTGAAAAAATAAAAAAGAAAAAGAAAATTAGAATAAACATAAAGGGCTGAATTTACTTGTGTATTTATGTAATCTTTAGTTTTGTATTTTAAACTACAAGTATCATTTTTGTCTTAATATGTTATGTTTTTTAATCATCCAAAATTCCTACAAATTATTTACACATAAATTGTTGTTATTAAAATTGGATCAAATAAATTAATTAGATTAATTCAAACAAAAATTAATTGATATAAGTCTAGATAGAGATTGAACTAATCTTTTAACGAATTATTAGATAAATAACTTACAATTGAATGAAATTTATAAAATTTTAATATTTAATAATTGTTCAACCCACAATTAAATTAGCGGTTTATTAATAAAACATTGTAATAAACCAGTCTATTTCATGTTTTTCATTTTATATTTATCTTCGTTGCTTGTCTTTTATTCATCTTTTATATATTCACTTTATTTACTTTTTCCGGACATTTCTTTTATTTACTTAGTTTATATTTGTTTACTCATATTAATAATTTTAATTAATTAATTATTTTAATTTATCATGTTGAAATTTATTTTTATACTTTTGTGAATTTATATTGGTATAATGAATATTAGTTATAATTTTTAATGTTAATAGATTAAAATCATCTTTAAAATTACAAATTATTATAAACAAAAATAATAGATAAAAGATGGATATGAGAATTTGAGAATTTCTATTGCATTCTATATTTTTCATCATAGTTACAAGTAGCATACTTGTCTCTCTATATATAGGGAGATTAGACTCTTCATATTCTAATACATAAATAGGAAAGGGGTTACAAGAAGATGAAAGGTCAAAAGTTAAATAAGATGAAAGGTGAAAGATTGAACATCCACTTAATAACATTCATAATACTCCTCCTTGGATGCTCATTGTATAAAGGATATGCCTCATTAAAAACCTTACTAGGAAAAACCCTGTGGGACAAAAACCTAGTGAAGAAAAAAAGAGTACATAATCCTTTGATACACAATATGCCACAACCTTAAAAGAAAATGTAGTGTGAATTTACTTCCCCCATGTAAACATCACTTATGATCTTTGAAACGACGCAATCCAATGTTGAAAATTAACTTCTCAAATGTAGCAGTAGAAAGTGCCTTAGTAAAAAAATTTGCCAAATTCTAACTTGAACGAATTTTTCAAACAATTATATCTCCGTTCTTTTGTAGATCATGAGTGAAGAAAAATTTTGGTGATATATGTTTTGTTCTATCACCCTTAATACATCATTCTTTAAGTTGTGCAATGCAAGCTGTATTTTCTTCATATGAGATTGTTGGAGCTTCTTTTTAGAGCATAAACCATAGTCTTTCTGTATATGATGAATTATAGACCTTAGCCACACACATTCACGACTAGCCTCATGGATTGCTAACATCTTAGCATGATTAGAAGAAGTAGCAGTAATTGTTTGTTTCATAGAACGCTAAGAAATTGCAGTACGACCATATGTGAAAACATAACTAGTTTGTGATAGAACATTGTGAGGATCAGATAGGTACTCTGCATTTGCAAAACCAACCAATTTTTTTTTGGGTAGGTTAGGGGGAAATAAACCCATATCTCTTGTACCTTTAAGATAACGAAAAATATGCTTAACCCTATTCCAATGTCTTCAGGTAGGACAAGAGCTAAGTCTTGCTAATAAGTTGACAGCAAATGATATATCAGGTCGTGTATGGCTCACAAGATACATCAATGCATAGATAGCACTTAAATATGATACTTTAGGACCAAGAAATCTCTATCATTTTCTTGAGGACGGAAAGGATCTTTATTTACATCAAGTGACCTAACAAGCATTGGGGTGCTCAACAGATGTGCGCTATGCATGTAAAATCTTTTTAGCATTTTTTTTTATATATGTTGTTTGATGCATAAGGATTTCATACTTTAGGTGCTCAATTTGTAACCCAAAAAAAAAAATCTTGTCTTTCTGAGGTCTTTCATTTAAAATTCTTTCTTTAAGCACTCCATTGTCACTAAAATTTCTTCAGGAGTCCCAATGATATTTAAACCATCAACATACATAGCAATTATAACAAATCCTGATCCAAACCTCTTTATAAAAATGCATGGGGAAATGAGATCATTATTATAGCCTTCCCTCAATAAGAACTCACTAAGGTGATTGCACCACATGCACCCAGATTGTTTCAATCTATAAAGGGATCTATGTAATTTGATTGAGTAATGTTCTTGAGAACATGAATTAGCTGCTTCTGGTAGTTTAAAACCTTCTAGAAGCTTCATGTAAATGTTATTACCAAGTGGGTCATATAAATAGGTTGTAACTACATCCATCAGGCGTAAATCAAGCCTTTCTCTAATTGCTAGACTAATCAAGAACCTAAATGTAGTAGCATCCACCACAAGAGAGTACGTATCTTCATAATCAATACTAGGTCTTTGTGAAAATCTTTGTTGTCACATGTGAATATGATATGCGAATTGTGTAAGTATACACATCGGATCAAGTAATAAAGTGATAAGTAAGATCGTCTCGACAAGGATTAGATTAGGTATAAAAGTGGTCAAGTTATTATAATGAATTATGATTAATGCTATGATAAAACAAAGATAAGTATGCAGTGGTAATTTAAAGGAATAATAATGTGTGCTAAATGTGTACTGACTAATATTGAAAAATTATAATGCAAAGCAAGAGTAAAAATGCAATGGAACTTACGAGAATAACTACGAGAATAATATGTAACGAACAAGTAAACAACTAAATATGTTTTGGAAAGATGCTATGTCAAAGGATAGAGAATATACGAAGTTGATTTAGAAGGTCGGGACAACTAAGAATCCACCATTTCTATCAATAATGCCTTAGCAAAATCATACTCAATCTACTGTTCAGAAGAGTTCTAAAGTGGTCTGTTTCTTTTGAGAGCAAAAACCTCAAGTTACCTTGCCTTAAGCGATATATGTCAATTGGCCTTTAGCATGGTATCCTGCACTGTTTTGTTTTCTTTCCATATGACGCTGCTCTATGTCTAAAGTCTAGTACAAGTATCAGTCGTGTACTTGCTCATATCATTCAATTTCGGTCCAACTAATCTAACCGTTTTAGAATTAGATTAGTTTACACAGTTATCTATGTCTAGGGATTGCACGCATACAATTTAGAAATAAAAACAATTGAATGAAAAAGTAAATTAATTCATATCTATGCTTCAACCATTAAAGAAAATAAAGGTTTCATTATATAATCCCAACCCTATGAGATTTAACTCATGGGTTGGTGAATAAAATCCAAATTCGAAATAACATTCAACATCGTTTCCCTTAAATTAGATTACTAAACAAAAAATAAATAATAAAAGGTAGAACTTAGGAAGATAGGTTTCGCCTGTCCAGCCCATAACTCTAGCTACAAAATGTCTTCTGGTGACCAAGAAGGACTGCATACGTCTCCCCCTTTGTGTCTCTGCCCTTGTCGCAATTGCTACCCTTTATTTTTATCTAAGAATTTCTCTTTCCAATTGGTTCCTCAATAGTCTACCATTTTTTCCTCCTTTTTTTCTTTTATACCTCTTCCTTTAGAGTAGGTCCCATGATTTTTTTTTCCTCATTTTAGGTTAATTTTTTTGGTACACGTATAGTAGGGCTAATAACGGTTAAGTGTTGGTTGGGTCTCTTCTTGGCATTGCCACTACATTCGTGTTGGCAAATTGTCCAGCCTTTTGCCATGACAAACCTTCAACCATTTTCTTTATTTTGTACCTGCCACTTAATCAACAAACAATTCCTTCTCGTAAACAACAAAGTAACATATAATAACATTTAAGCATAATCTAAGCTCTTCAATGTAACTTCTTAAAAACATTAATGGAAAATCCAAAAATGCAACTAAACTCACTAAATACAAGAAATTAATCAAGTCTAAAGGTATAAAATATAACTCTTTTCAAGAGTTATCACACCCTCAAACCTGAGTTATTGGTTATCCTCAAGCAAGATATGCATGAATGCAAGAATTTGCTATCGCACGTAACCATCTTGAACTGCCAATCTACTCAAAGAATAATATATACATTAGTTCTTAACAATGTCTTTCTTCAAAACACTTGTCCAAGTGTCAGACGTTCACTTAACAAAGGTAGTGCAGAAAGTTTCATCCTAAAAACAAAATTTCCTAAGTGTTCATGTGTGCTTTCTGGCCATAGCAAGTATTTCCTAATTTAATTAGTCCATTTGTTACCTAAATTTAAGTTGCTTTAAGCCTATTCAAAATGTATATATATTATTCATATATATTTTTTAAACTAATGTAGGGGATTTTTCTACCAACTCAAATTTCATTTTGTCAACTTCAATCCCTTGCTATGATATCTTTTGACCTAGCATAATACCTTCACGAACCATGAAGTGGCATTTCTCCCAATTTAAAACAAGATTTGTTTCTTCACAACAGCAAGAACCAATTCTAGATTTGCCAAATAGTCCTCGAAATCATTACCAAAGACAGAGAAATTATCCATGACTTCAAAAAAGTTTTCCATCATATCAGAGAATGTTGCCATCATACAATGCTGAAATGTTGCCAGGGGATTACATAACCTAAATGACATTCGTCTAAACGCAAAATTTCCATATGGACAAGTGAAAGTGGTCTTCTCTTGGTCATTGGGAGCTATGGCAATCTGGTTATACCTTGAATAACCATGAAAGAAGTAGTAGAAAGCTTTCCTAACTAATCTATCCATCATTTGATCGATGAAAGGTAGGGGAAAATGGTCTTTCTGAGTTGCCTTGTTAAGCTTGTGATACTCCATGCATACTCTCCATCCCGTGACAGTGCAAGTTGGAATAACCTCATTATTATCATTATTGATCACTGTAACACCTCCTTTCTTGGATACACATTGTACAAGACTCACCCATGAGCTGTTAGAGAATGGGTAAAAATACTAGCATCGAGCAACTTGATAATCTCTTTCTTAACAACTTCCTTCATGGTTTGACTTAACCTCCTTTGCTGTTCAATAGAATTGCTATGGCAATCCTCTAGAAAAAATTTATGCATACAAATAGTAGGGTTGATTCCCTTGGTGTCGACAATTTTTCATCCCAATGCCTTCTTAGATCATCAGATTACTTCCAACAAACTCACCTCTTGATCGGGTGTCAACTCGACAGAAATAACTCCTGGCAAAGTGTTATTTTCTTTCAAATAAGCGTATTTTAAATGTTGTGGCTAAGGCTTCAACTTCAGTGTGGGAAGTTCCCCTATAGGATATTTAGGAGGCTTGAAAGAGCGATATGATAAATCCAAGGATTCAAACTTCTTCCCTGGTCTATGCACAAGTTGCTTGGCTGTCGCAAGTTCACCAAGGTCCTCAAAAATTATTGCGTCACTTTACTCAAGTGAGACTTCATCACTATCAGAATTACTGTGGGAAAATCTTGTGAAATCTTCCTCCTCTACTGTTTCTATCAAATCAATGGCATAATATTCTTCATTCTCATCAGCACATTTCAAGGCATCAAATACATTGAATGTGATCAACTATTCATTTACCCTCATGGTCAATTCACCTTTCTGCACATCAATTAAAGTGCTGCCTATAGCAAGGAAAGGTCTTCTAAGAATAATTGGTACATTATGGTCAGCTTCACATTCTAAAGTAAGATAATTTGTCGAAAAAATAAATTTATCTACTCTTACCCGTACGTCTTTAATTTTACCTTCCAAATGTGTGTAGGATCGATTAGCCAGTTGTAACGTAAGTGTAGTAGGTCTTGCTTTCTCAATTCCTAGCTTCCTGAAAATAGACATAGGCCTTAGATTTATACTTTCTCCTTAATCACATAATGTCTTACCAACATACTGATTTCCTACTGGACATGGGATAGTGAAACTCCGTGGGTCCTTCAACTTTGGAGGCAATTTATTCATCAACATTTTTGTGCACCCTTTTTTGAGAGTAACAGTCTCAAACTCTCCCAATTTGAGTTTCTTTGACAGTATATCTTTCATAAGTTTCACATAATTGGGTATTTTCTCCAAAGCTTTAACTAGTGGTATGTTGATATGAAGTTGTTTTAGGAAATCTAGAAATCTTTTGAACTGAACCTCTTGTTTACAATTGTGAAATCTTTGAGGAAATGGTTGAGGTGGTCGTCTTTTAAGTTGTTGACGTTGTTTTGTCGTAGTATTTCTATAAGCAAGATGGTCTGGTTCTTTTGCAACATTTATTTGTTTAGCCTTTCTAGACTCAGTGTAATTTTCAGATCTTTCTGGAATATTTCCAGAGTTGTAATATGATTTTCCTTCTCCTACAATGGCACCTTTAACAAATTCATTTAGCTAAGTTCCACTTCTAAGAGTGATTTCCTTACAATGCTTTTTCCCTCGTGATATCAAATTCTTGGTATCACTTGGCAGAGCTCTTTGAGGTCTCAAATTTAAAGCATTTTGTATTTTCCACCTTGATTCTCAAGAGCTCGAAGGGATGAGCTTGACTTGGAATTACAGTATCATTCTTGGCCATATATTCTTTCAATAAAGCTTTAATAGATGATGAAGACGATGAAGCTAGTGTCTAACCTTGTTGGACATTTTGCCTCGACATAGGTTGTGTAACACCCCGTACCCGAGACCGTTACTGGAGTCGGACACGAGGGGTTCACAGACTAAATTCACTTTTTTTCACATCCATTTTAAAATTTCAGACGGTGACTAATCTGCGTCCTTTGTCACCTTAAAAATCATATCTTGAGTTCCAAAACTCAAAAATCAGTTTTGTAATTTTTCCCTGAAACTAGGCTCATATATCCATCCAAATATTTTTTCCAGAATTTTTGGTTGAACCAATTAGTACAGTTTATTAGTTAAAGTCTCCCCTGTTACAGGTTTCGACTATTCTGACCTTCATGCATTACGACTTGGATATCTCCCTGTACAGGGCTTCAATACTGATGCCGTATGTTTCTATAGAAACTAGACTCGAAAAGAAATCTATAAATATATGGTATGACTTATAATTATCTCTGGTTAATTTATAATGAATTTCCAAATTCAGATCAGGGGATCCAGAAATCGCTCTGGCCCTGTTCCACGAAAACTTAAATATCTCTTAAAATCCGACTCATATGACCGTTTCGTTTCTTCCATATGAAAGAACATTCATCAAGGTTTGATTACATAATTTATTCACTATTTAACTCCATTCCTACTATTTTTAGTGATTTTCAAATTCACACCATCTTCTTTGTCAAGATCCGCCTTTAGGGTAGACTTTACCTATTACAGCTTCCATGATTCAACTAACCCTTTAGCATATATAGCACAAAGTATGATCGTGATTAACCATTCCAATGGCCAATCATTGCCAAGCATATCCACACCTCTCAATAACCATATACATACAAAATGATTATAACATTATGCTCAAAAATATATATAAGCCATTTTCGCATGGCTATCCAAATTTATACAAAACCGAAGGGTACATGACCCACAACAAAAAGGGTAGTCCTATACATGCCATTTCAAAGTTCAACCAAAAGTGTACCAAAAGGGGGTTTGATAGTGTGGACGACTTCGACTTCGACAATCCCGAGTCCGATAGCTGACGAACCAAAATCTATAAAACAGAGATTCAAAGAACAGAGTAAGCATTTAATGCTTAGTAAGTTTGAGCCATAAAATTAGACACAACTAAAGTGTATCATTCATATGGCTAAACAGATAATTTCATATGCACAAATTCTCAATATCATACTTACTTCACATTACCAACCCTTATATTCATACACAAAAGATCAACTTAGCCAAAGGCCGGTAGCTCATTTATCGACTGAGCGAATACTATTTGTAAGGGATCAACTAATTCAAAGCATATACGAAATATACCTCATCGCTGGGATTTTACGAGCGTATTAAAGATAAACTATTACAGCAAGGTCACTCATTCCCAAGCCAAGTACCTTCGGGATTGAACCGGATATAGCTACTCGCTCGAATACCTTCGGGACATAGCCCGGATATAGTAACTCGCACAAATGCCTTGGGACTTAGCCGGATATAGTAACTTCGCACAAATGCCTTCGGGACTTAGCCCAAACGGTCACTAGCATAAATGCCTTCGGGACTTAGCCGGTTATCATCCAAATATTCATGCACATATCAATAAATCATGACACACATATATTTCATTTTCATAATTAGAGTTCAAACACAAGTCACGATAATAATCCCATTTTCTACTCACTAGCCACATACAAACAAGATGGTTTAGTTTGCTTTATGACATGATCTCTATGCACATACGGCTACCCGTCATACATATAGACTAATTAACTCAACATATAATTCAAGTAGAATCATCATATCACCGTATATTTGTTATGCTCATACATCATGACTTAATCAAATCATAAACTAAGTCTCATTGCTCAAAACTTACCTCGGATGTTGTCGAAGCGATTTCGATGGCTATTCACCACTTTTTCCTTCCCTTTATTAGATTTAGTTCCCCTTTGCTCTTGAGCTTAATTTAACAAATAAATTGATTTAATCATTTGAGCATCGAATAGAGGAACTCAAGGTACTTAGCCCATATATATATACATTAGTCATTAAAGTCACATACATATGAAATCATGAATCAACTCAACATATTAACCCACACTTCCTTTTAGCCGATTGTCTAAGCCAAGATAAAAGCATCAATATGCTTGCCTCTAACCGAATACATGCAACACTAATCTTCTTCCTATGGCCGAATATGGATGTCTATGTTGAGGCCGATTATATGCTTAATACTTCCTACAAGTATGGTTACTTGTATTGATTATATATCATCTAATTTCAAGTTCAAAACTCGGCTAATACGCATATATACACTAGTAATCAAATACTAACATTTTGCACTTCACCTTACTACCATTTCACATCTACTTTCTACCATGGCCGAATGCATCAAGACACCATACCATTCAATTTTGGTCATGGGTTACACAAAGAACTTAATGTCTAACTCAAGAATGCCAAAAAGAAAATCCAAGAGTCATCAATCGCCATCACATGTATCATTACAAAGCTTCACACTTAGCATGCAAATGACATCAACACAAATCCACCTTAGCCGAAACTTAACTCATCTTCATGCCTCATCACCACAACATCAAACATCAACCAAGAAGACAACACCCATGGCCGAATATCATCTCCATCTTATAGCAAAGATTTAAACCATGGGCTAGGTAGAACTCAAGCTAACAACTAAAAACATGCATGAATCTCTTGGACAACATCAAACATACCTTAGTCTAGCAAACCACCATAGCCGATTTTCTCCAAGCTCTTTCCCTTCCTTTCTTTCCTCTATTCGGTCAAAGATGTGAACACTTTTTTTTTTGTTTTCTTTCTTCAATTCACGGCAATAGGGGGGAAACATGGATGAGACAATTTTTTTTCATCACTCCTCCCTTTGCATTATTATTTTATTACCCATACTCCTTATTTTATTTTTCCTAACATAAATCACTAACATAACATGTTTATGACATGTTTTGCCCATCACCCTTTGTCATGGCAGGCCACTAGTAATTAAATAGGGGAAATTGACATGCAAGTCCACCCCTTTGATTACATGCACTAATAGATCCTTATAGATTAACCTATCACATTTCAAAAGTGTCACACATAAGTCCTATTGACTAAATTCACATGCAATTTACTAAATCGAAGCTTAAAACTTTCACACATGCATAATCACATATTTTAGACAATAAATACATATTCAAATAATTTGGTGACTCGGTTTAGCGGTCCTGAAACCGCTTTCCGACTAGGGTCACTTTAGGGCTGTCACAACTCTCCCCCACTTAAGAAATTTTTGTCCCCGAAAATCTTACCGGTAAATAGGTTTGGGTATCGCTCTTTCATAGAGTTCTTGGGTTCCCAAGTAGCTTCTTCTATCCCGTGTTTGAGCCATAACACTTTTACTAAAGGAACCTTTTTGTTTCGTAACTCTTTCCCTTCACGAGCTAGGATACAAATCGACTCTTCTTCATAACTCATGTCGGATTGAATTTCAACCTCTGATGGATTAATTACGTGTGACGGATCAGTTCTATAACGTCGAAGCATCGAAACATGAAAGACGTCGTGAATCTTTTCAAGTTCAGGGGGCAAAATCAATCTATACGCAACTGGACCAACTCGTTCGGAGATTTCGTACGGCCCAATGAATCTCGGACTCAACTTGCCCTTATGGCCAAATCTGAGTATCTTTTTCCAAGGTGAAACTTTAATAAACACTTTATCTCCCACCTGATATTCAATGTCTTTTCGTTTCAAATTGCATACGATTTCGACGATCTGTGGTCGCCTTGGACTTTCACGGAATACTTTTACTTTCATTCAGCATCTTTAATCAAATCAACTCAAAATTTTACTTTCACCGAAGCGGTCCAAAACAATGGTGTACGGCATTTACGATCGTACAAAGCCTCGTAAGGTGCCATCTTAATACTTGATTGAAAACTGTTGTTGTGCGAATTCAATCAAAGGTAAATACCGCTCCCATGAACCACTAAACTCGAGGATGCAACATCTCAACATATCCTCAAGTATCTAAATTATCCGCTCGGATTGACCATCGGTTTGGGGATGAAAAGCGGTGCTAAAATGCAACTTGGTACCGAAAGCTTCTTGCAATTTCTTCCAAAATCGTGAGGTGGATCTCGGATCTCTATCCGACACAATAGAAGTAGGTACCCCGTGTAATCTCACAATCTGAGAAACATACAATTCAGCAAGTTTATCCAATGAAAAATCCGACGCACGGAATAAAATGAGTCGACTTAGTCACCTATCAACAACAACCCAAATCGCATCTTTCTTACTTGTCGACAATGGCAACCTGCACACAAAATCCATCGTGACTCGATCCCATTTCCATTCAGTACCATGATCGGCGGAGTAAACCCAGAGGCACTTGATGTTCCGCCTTCACTTGCTGACATATTAAACACTTCGAAACAAAATCAGAAATGTCTCGTTTCATACCATGCCACCAAAACTGACGTCTCAGATCATTGTACATTTTTCGTACTTCCCGGGTGAATTGACATTCCGCTACAATGAGCTTCATTCAGAATCATCGAAATGAGTTCTGAATTTCTTGGAACACACAAATGACTTCTGAACCTTAAACAATCGTCATCATCAATTTGAAACTCTGATTCCGTATTCAGAACACATTCAGCCCGTTTTGCAACCAATTCATCATCGACTTTCTGAGCTTCATGAATTTGATGAATCAATAATGGTTTGGCCTTTAATTCTGCCATTAACACATTTTCGGATAGAACAAACAAGTGTACATTCATCGCTCGTAAAGCAAACAGTGATTTACGACTTAAGGCATCCGCAACCACATTAGCCTTTCCCGGGTGATAGTCAATGACAAGCTCATAATCTTTTAACAACTCGAGCCAACGTCTTTGTCGCAGATTCAAGTCTCTTTGAGTCATCAAATATTTGAGACTTTTGTGATCCAAATATACATGGCACTTCTCACCAAATAAGTAGTGTCGCCATATTTTTAAAGCGAATACGATGGCAGCTAGTTCGAGATCATGGGTCGGATAATTTTTCTTATGTGGCTTTAATTGTCTCGACGGATAGGCTACAACTCGACCTTCTTGCATCAATATGCAACCCAACCCAAGTAGGGATGCATCACTATAAATGATTTAACTCCTTGCTCGATTCAGTCGCACTAGTCTTGGAGCTTCCGTCAAGTGAGTTTTTCAATTGTTCAAACTTTTTCGACACTTTTTCGTCCATTCAAACTTAACATCCTTCTAAAGTAGTTTCATCATTGGTGTAGCTATCATCGAGAAACCTTTCACAAACCGTCGGTAGTATGTAAGCAAGTCCCAAAAAGCTCGAACCTCAAGAATATTTCTGAGGCTTCCAGCTAAGTATGGTTGAAATTTTCTCGTCAACTCGAATACCGATGCAGATACCACATGACCCAAGAAGCTAACCTCTCTTAACGTAACTCACACTTCATCGAACTTAGCATATAACCGCTTATTCCGTAAAATTTGCAACACTAATCCCAGGTGTTCAGCATGATCGGTTTCATTTCTCGAATAAACCAAAATATCATCGACAAACATGACTACAAACAGATCCAAATACGGTCTGAAGATCCGATTCATCAAATCCATAAATACCGCAGGGGCATTAGTGAGCCCAAACGGCATCACTAAGAACTCATAGTGACCGTATCTCGTTTTGAAAGCAGTTTTGGGTATATCCGAATCTCGAATTCGTAATTGGTAATAACCCGATCTCAAATCTATCTTTGAAAACACTGAGGCTCCCTTTAGTTGATCAAACAAATCGTCAATACGTGGCATCGGATATTTATTCTTTATTGTCACCTTATTCAGCTGACGATAGTCGATGCACAACCTCATGGTTCCGTCCTTCTTTTCATAAACAATACCGTGCACCCTAAGGTGAGAAACTTGGTCGAGCGAAACCTCTATCCGTCAATTCTTGCAACTGAGCTTTCAACTCTTTTAACTCGGTTGGTGCCATACGATACGGAGCTATCAAAATCAGCATAGTCCCAGGTACAAGCTCAATACCAAACTCTAACTCCCGAGCAGTGGTAAACCGGTAATTCCTCGGGTAAAACATCCGGTATTCACGAACCACCCAAGACAGATTCGGGTTTCTTTTCTAACTCTTTGTCATCAAGTACATACGCAAGGTATGCTTCGCACCCTTTCTTACATATTTCGGGCCAACATTGATGATATTACGGTGGCAACCCTTTAAGTCCGTAGACTCAACTCGGATTATCTCGTTATTTGTGCACCTCAAATCAATAGTCTTACTTTTGCAATTCACAACCGCATCATGCACGGTCAACCAATCTAAACCGAGGATAACATCAAATTCATCAAACGCAAAAGCATCAAGTCCGCCGGAAAACAGAACCTCAATTACTAGGGACATTTCTTACACACTTTGTCGACAAGCACGAACGACCCAAGGATTTGACACCTAAATTACGAACTCAAGAGACTCAATAGGTAAAGTCTTATGGATGCTAAGGTTTCACATATATAAGAATGAGTAGAACCGGGTTAATCAAAGCAATCACATTAGTATCAAAGAGAGTAAAAGTACCAAGAATAACATCCGGCGAGGAAGCATCCTCGCGTGCGCGTATAGGATAAGACCTAGCAGGATCACGGGCCTCAGATCTGGTCGTAGCATCTCTAGATCCTCTCTGGCCACCACTAGCATTGCCCATATTTCTAGATGGTCTACCTCGAGCAGTGGTAGCACCCGGTTTCCCACTCTGATTTACATTCTGTTCAGACAACCTCGGGCAATCTTTAATGAAGTGGTCAACTGATCCTCACTTGTAACAAGAGCGGTCATGGAATCTACAACTCCCCGAGTGCCATTTACCACAATACTGACACTTCGTTCTGTCTCGACGGTCATTTCCAACACTAGCGATCAAGTGACTCGTGCACTCACTGGGGTCGATCACGGTCTCGTCTAGAAAACCCGAAGTGTCTCTAGATCGGCCCGAATCATCTCTAAACTTTTTCAATGATTGTTGAAAGGGCCTCCCCAAAGACCTCTTACGAAACTCCTTTGCTCCCATATCAGCTTTTCTTTTCTCCATACTGAGCTCCTCGGCTTTGCAAGCTCGCTCGACAAGTACCACAAATTCTGATTTCCAAGATGCTAACATACGCCTTTATATCATCATTCATCCATCCTCAAACGTTTACACATTACGGCTTCGAGGAAATGCATTTCGTCTTGTGTCGGCTAAGCCTCACAAATTTTCGCTCATAGTCGATGAACCGACATGGAACCTTGTTTAAGTTCAAGAAATTCCTTCCGCTTTTTATCCATAAATCTCGACCGATATACTTTTTCCAAACTCGGTTTGGAAAAACTCCCAAGTTACTTGCTCTCTGGGCACAATGAAGTCAACGATTCCACCAATAGTAGGCGTAATCACGTAGCAAGGAGATAGTACACTTTAGGCACTCATCGGTGTGCAAGTTAGCTCATCAAGTACCGAATAGTGTTGTCCAACCAAAATTCAGCTTGCTCGGCATCATCGCTATCCGTAGCCTTAAATTCAAGAGCCGTGTTTTCGGATTCATTAACTGGGGCTTACTTGACCTTATTTGGTCACCACCGAGGTATTGTAGGTGCGGGGTGGTATTAGTCGGGAATGGAGGTTGTGGAACAACCAGATAGTTTGAATGTATTGGTTGAACCAATCATTCATCACGCTTATAAAAAGCTTGCCTAGCCTCATCATTCGGATTGCTAGCAATAGGTTGAGAGTCCGCCATTGTCCCTTGTGTGGGAGCAGCGCTACACTCTCAAGATCACCACTACCACTCGGTCGGGATGGGATCCATTACTATAAGTAAACACATTTGCAAATGTCGTAAATCACCACACTATCAAATAATCACATAATGGCATGTATAGCTAGACCCAAACATATTACGGTAGTCCTAGAATCGACTAAACCGTAGCTCGATACCAATTTAATTGTAACACTGCACCGAGACCGCTACGAGTCGGACACGAGGGTTCATGACTAAATTCACTTATTTTCACATCCATTTTAAAATTTCCAGACAGCTGACTAACTATGTCACTGTCACCTTAAAAATCATATCTTGAGTTCCAAAACTCGAAAATCAGTTTCGTAATTTTTCCCTGAAACTAGACTCATATATCCATCCAAAATATTTTTTCTAGAATTTTTGGTTGAGCCAATTAGTACATTTTATTAGGTAAAGTCTCCCCTGTTACAGGGTTCGACTATTCTGACCTTCATGCATTACGACTTGGATATCTCCCTATACAGGGCTTCAATACTGATACTGTTTGTTTCTATAGAAACTAGACTCGAAAAGGAATCTATAAATATATGGAATGACTTCTAATTACCTCTGGTTAATTTATAATGAATTTCCAAATTCAGATCAGGGTATCCAGAAATCGCTCTGGCCCTGTTCCACGAAAACTTAAATATCTCTTAAAATCCGACTCACATGACCGTTTCGTTTCTTCCATATGAAAGTACATTCATTAAGGTTAGATTAAATAATTTATTCACTATTTAACTCCATTCCTACTATTTTTAGTGATTTTTCAAATTCACACCACTGCTGCTGTCAGTATCTGCCTTTAGGGAAGACTTTACCTATTACACAGTTTCCATGATTCAACTAACCCTTTAGCATATATAGCACAAAGTATGATCGTGATTAACCATTCCAATGGCCAATAATTGCCAAGGATATCCATACCTCTCAATAACCATATACATACAAAATGATTATAACATTATGCTCAAAAATATATATAAGCCATTTTCGCATGGCTATCCAAATTTATATAAAACCGAAGGGTACATGACCCACAACAAAAAGGGTAGTCCTATACATGCCATTTCAAAGTTCAACCAAAAGTGTACCAAAAGGGGGTTTGATAGTGTGGATGACTTCGACTTTGACAATCCCGAGTCCGATAGCTGACGAACCAAAATCTATAAAACAGAGATTCAAAGAACGGAGTAAGCATTTAATGCTTAGTAAGTTTGAGCCATAAAATTAGACACAACTAAAGTGTAGCATTCATATGGCTAAACAAATAATTTCATATGCACAAATTCTCAATATCATACTTACTTCACATTACCAACCCTTATATTCATACACAAAAGATCAACTTAGCCAAAGGTAGGTAGCTCATTTATCGATCGAGCGAATACTATTTGTAAGGATCAACTAATTCAAAGCATATACTGAAACATACCTCATCGCTGGGATTTTACGAGTATTAATTGAAACTATTACAGCAAGGTCGCTCATTCCCAAGCCAAGTACCTTCAGATTGAACCAGATATAGGTACTCGTCGAATACCTTCGGGACATAGCCAGGATATAGTAACTCAGACAAATGCCTTCGGGACTTATCCGAATATAGTATCTCACACAAATGCCTTCTTGGACTTAGCCCGGATATAGTAACTCGCACAAATGCCTTGGGACTTAGCCAGATATAGTAACTCACACAAATGCCTTCGGACTTAGCCTTAATCGGTCACTAGCGAAATGCCTTCGGACTTAGCCGGTTATCATCCAAATATTCATGCACATATCAATAAATCATGACACATCTATATTTCATTTTCATAATTAGAGTTCAAACACAAGTCACGATTAAGAAATCCCATTTTCGACTTACTAGCCACATACAAACAAAGATGGTTTAGTTTTCTTTATGACACGATCTCTATGCATATATCGACTACCCGTCATACGATAGACTAATTAACTCAACATATAATTCAAGTAGAATCATCATATCACCGTATATTTGTTATGCTCATACATCATGACTTAATCAAATCATAAACTAAGTATCATTGCTCGAAAACTTGCCTCGGATGTTGTCGAACGATTTCGATGGCTATTCGACCACTTTTTCTTTCCCTTTATCGGATTTAGTTCCCCTTTGCTCTTGAGCTAAATTTAACAAATAAATTGATTTAATCATTTGAGCATCGAAAAGAGGAACTCAAGGTACTTAGCCCATATATATATACATTAGACATTAAAGTCACATACATATGAAATCATGAATCAACTCAACATATTAACCCACACTTCCTTTTAGCCGATTGTCTAAGCCAAGATAAAAGCATCAATATGCTTGCCTTTAACCGAATACATGCAACACTAATCTTCTTCCTATGGCCGAATATGCATGTCTATGTTGAGGCCGATTATATGCTTAATACTTCCTACAAGTATGGTTACTTGTATTGATTATATCTCATCTTATTTCAAGTTCAAAACTCAGCTAATACGCATATATACACTAGTAATCAAATACTAACATTTTGCACTTCACCTTACTACCATTTCACATCTACTTTCTACCATGGCCGAATGCATCAAGACACCATACCATTCAATTTTGGTCATGGGTTACACAAAGAACTTAATGTCTAACTCAAGAATGCCAAAAAGAAAATCCAAGAGTCATCAATCGCCATCACATGTATCATTACAAAGCTTCACACTTAGCATGCAAATGACATCAACACAAATCCACCTTAGCCGAAACTTAACTCATCTTCATGCCTCGTCACCACAACATCAAACATCAACCAAGAAGACAACACCCATGGCCGAATATCATCTCCATCTTATAGCAAAGATTTAAAACATGGGCTAGGTAGAACTCAAACTAACAACTAAAAACATGCATGAATCTCATGGACAACATCAAACATACCTTAGTCTAGCAAACCACCATAGCCGATTTTCTCCAAGCTCTTTCCCTTCCTTTCTTTCCTCTATTCGGTCAAAGATGTTCAAGAATGAACACTTTTTTTTTTGTTTTCTTTCTTCAATTCACGGCAATGGGGGGAACATGGATGAGACAATTTTTTCATCACTCCTCCCTTTGCATTATTATTTTATTACCCATACTCCTTATTTTATTTTTCCTAACATAAATCACTAACATAACATGTTTATGACATGTTTTGCCCATCACCTTTGTCATGGCCGCCATTAGTAATTAAATGGGGAAATTGACATGCAAGTCCACCCCTTTGATTACATGCACTAATAGATCCTTATAGATTAACCTATCACATTTCAAAAGTGTCACACATAAGTCCTATTGACTAAATTCACATGCAATTTACTAAATCGAAGCTTAAAACTTTCACACATTCATAATCACATATTTTAGACAATAAATATCATATTCAAATAATTTGGTGACTCGGTTTAGCGGTCTCGAAACCGCTTTCCGACTAGGGTCACTTTAAGGCTGTCACAAGTTGAGTATAACCAGGAGGTGCACTGATGGCATTCTATCTTGCAGCATTGTGAAAATTCCTTGCTCCTTGATTATTCGAACTAAAGTTTGGATGTTGCTTCCACCCTGGATTATATGTGTTGGAATAAGGGTTATTATTCAAATTGAAATTGCCCATGTAGTATACATATGCTAGGTTCAATGGGCATTCATTAAAACACATGGTCTTCAACATAATAAACACATACTGGCTCGACTAATTTCATCTCCTGAACTACAATTGGTCTCTTCATTTTCTTGATCATATTAGTTAAAGATGATACTTGGGTAGTCAATGAAGTGATTGCATCAAGTTCCACGGTATCGGTAGATCTTCTGCCAATCCCAACTTGCGTGGTAGGATATTAATAATCATTGTTGGCAATCTATTCCAAAATCTCATAAGCTTCATTATAATATTTATCCAACAAAGTACCATTGGCAGAAGCATCAACTACAATCCTTGTATATGCATTCAACCCATTATAAAACATCTCCATCTGAGTCCAGTGCTGAAACCCATGCATTGGACATTTTCGTAGTAATTCTTTAAATTTTTCCTATGCATCGTACAATGTTTCATCTTCTGATTACCGAAAAGACATTATGTAATTTCTAAGCTTGGCATTCATGTATGGTGGATTATACTGTAACAAAAACCTTAGGTAAATATCATTCCATGATGCTACTGTTCCTGACAGAAAGGTTTTCAACCATACTCTTACATGATCTCTCAAAGAATAAGGGAACAATTTAAGCTGCAAGGCCTCTTCCAGAACACCTTGTACAAGTCACAGACTTCTAGAAAAAGTTTCAATGTAGTCTTGGATCTTCAGTTGGTGATCCACTAAACAGCCTTACAATTTGCAGCATCTGAAACATTACTGGTTTCAATTCAAATTGATGAGATTGAATGTATGGTCTTACTATCCCTAGATTCAGATCATCCAAAATTGGCACAACATGCTCTCGAATTGGCTTGTCTCAATCATCTATTATATGATGAATAGAAAAATCAACATCCTGACCATTTGGATTTAATGGATCATTTAGACCAAGATCATTCCCATCCCTAGCCATGTTACGCACTTCTCTTCTCCTTCTTCATAAAGTTCTCTCGATCTTTGGATCAAAATATACTCTTCATTAGCAGGAATGCCTTTACTCATGCACTAACGATAAACATGTAGAAATTAAAAAAAACTAAATTAAGTAAAACTAATGTAATTAAGTAAAATGATCAAACCAACTTTCACTAAATTGCTGATCCCTAGTAATAACGTCAAAAACTTGTAACACCCCTTGCCCATATCAAATGCCAGGACAGGGCTTGAGTTGTTACCGAACATAAACTCCACCAATAATAGAAAATTGGGCCATAAAATTTTAATCAATTTAAAACTTTTCATTTCATATGCAAATTGTCCCTTAATTGGGCTTACGAGGCCCAAAACATACATTCGAGGTGGTTCGGGACTAAACCAGGGCTCAAGAAAAACTTAGAAAATTTTGTACATTAAGGTTCCACACGCCCATGTGCTTGGGACACGCCCAAGTCCTGCACTCGTGTGGCCAATTTAATTTTTACAATTTTTCATAAAACAAGTGCAGACTTCACACGGCCTGGACACACACCTGTGTCCTTTGCCCATGTCCTTTTACACAGCCATAACACGCTCGTGGCGCAGACCGTGTGCAAAAAATTGAGTATTCTATTTCTAACATCAGCATCACACGACCATGGTACAAGCCTGTGTACTAGGCCGTGCCCTCCACACGACTGAGACAAACGGCTGTCTCTACCCGTGTGACCCTTACCATGCATTCTGACTTGAAATTTCTAGGTACAAGGGACGCACGGCCTTCTCACACGCCCATAGGGTTGACTGTGTGTCACACACGGCCTAGACACATGCCCATGTGGACAATATGAGGCTATCTACCAAGCCTATTTGCCGCCCTAATGTACCTATTTTCATGTCAATACCAACCAATACCAAAACAAGCATAATAGATATTCATTCAAACGTGAAGATGCATCTTTTATAGACCCAAAATGAAAGCCCTCATTCAAGGCTCAATGTAAAGAGTAGAATCTATTCTAGACCAACACATTTGATCAATTCTCAAAGACACTAAATAATAAGGTCTAGCCTTATACATGCCATAATAAAAAATATAAATCCAACTATATCGAGTATTACGGCTGATAGCGTGATCGATATCTCTGCCTTCAAGGGATCCTTGAGCAAATAAATCGGCACTAAAAGAAAAGGGAAAGGAAAGAGAGTAAGCATAAAGTTTAGTAAGTTGCATATAAATAAATATACCACAACGATTTCACCTCTAGTCATCATACTAATAGCACAAAGATAGGCATAAACTTGACTTACTCATTACCGTCCACTCTAGTCACATTTTCTATTTTGTGCTCATACTCATGCATACCAAATAGGTACCTGTACCACTCACAACATTATTATACTTTCCTTACTAACTCACTTCCATAACTTTTAAAGTTGAGCCTTTCGGAAGACTACCGGATATTCTATATGCCTCAAACATGGGTTAAGTTGACGATGCCGTGTCCCAGACATGGTCTTACACTAGCTCTCGTACTTACATGCTGAGGCCATGTCCCAGACATGGTCTTACACTAGCTCTCGTACTTACATGCTGAGGCCATGTCCCAGACATGGTCTTACACTAACATGTCTCGTAGCTGATGCATGTCCCAGACATATCTTACACTGGCTTACGTCTCGAGGCCGATGCATGTCCCGGACATGTCTTACACTGGCACTCGTCTCATTGCCGATGCCATGTCCCAGACATGGTCTTACACTGGCACACAAATTACCCAAATGTCATTGCATGAATATCCAGTTTGTTTCCTAGGGTTTCAACAGGGTCTTTCTATTATCTCAATTATTACTAAGCATTCTCAATTTACAATTTATCAATTCATGCTATATCAATTCAATTACAATGCAAATACATGTATTAAAAATTTAGTTATATTATTTACATACAACTTACCTCGGATTACAAAATGTACTCGACTAGTCGGTTTAGTCGATTTGCTTGGCTTTCCCCCGGTCTAGGTTTGGATTTGGTGAATCTTGATATTATGAGAGGAATAAGTTGCTGCAAGTTTTCAGCTTTCAAACCTCCATATTTGCTGATATTCTCGGTGGGGAGAAGAGATGGAGAAGAAAGAAATTGATAGCTAAGCTCATAGGTATTATTTTATCGCAAGATTATGTCATCAAGTCACCTAACATTGATCTTTTTGACTAAATTTGTTTTCTATGGCAGCCACCTTGTTTCTAGGGGTCTAATTTCTCTTTAAAAGCCCTTAATTTTAGTTCTCTAGCTATTTAACACATCTTGGTACTAAAATGCAACTTTTACCTTTTTTGCAATTTAGTCCTTTTTCGCAATCGGGCTCTCAAACATTAAAATTGACTCACCAAATTTTTCATGCACTAATATAATCATGCCATGACTCCAGAATAGTAATAAAATAAATTTTTTAACTTTGAATTTGTGGTCCCGAGACCACTGTTCTGACTAGGCCCTAAATTGGGCTGTTACAAAACTTATCGTGTGTGAATATGATATATGAATTGTACAAGTATACACGTCAAATCAAGTAATAAAGTGATAAGTAAAATCGTCTCCACATGGATCGAATTAGGTATAAAAGTGGTTAAGTTATTATAACAAATTATGATTAAGGCTATGGCAAAGCAAAGATAAGTATGCAGTGGTAATTTAAAGGAATAATAATGTGTGCTAAATGTGTACTGACTAATACTGGAAAATGATAAGGCAAAACAAGAGTAAAAATGCAAATAAAATTACAAGAATAAATACAAGAATAATATGTAACGAACAAGTAAACAACTAAATATGTTATGGAAAGATGCTACGTCAAAGGATAGAGGATATACGATGTTGATTTGGAAGGTCGGGATTACTAAGAATCTATCCTTTTTATCAATAATACATAAGGAAAATCATACTTAATCTACTGCTTAGAAGAGTTCTAAAGTGGTCTACTTCTTTCGAAAGAAAAAACCTCAAGTTTCCTTGCTTTAAGCTATACATGTCTATAGGCCTTTAGCATGGTATCCTGCACTATTTTGTTTTCTTTCTATATGAATGCTGCTCTATGTCTAGAGTCTACTATAAGTATCAGTCGAGTACTTGCTCATACCATTCAATTTTGGTCCAAGTAATCCAAAATTTTTAGAATTAGATTAGTTTACGGGAATGCTACACAGTTATCTGTGTCTAGGGATTGCACACATACAATTTAGAAATAAAAACAATTGAATGAAACAATAAATTAATTCTGATCTATGCTTTGACCATTAAAGAAAATAAAGGTTTCATCATATAACCCTAACCCTATGAGATCTAGCTCATGGGTTGGTGAATAAAATCCAAATTCAAAATAACATTCAACATCATTTCCCTTAAATCAGAGCACTAAACAGCAAATAAATAATAAAAGGTAGAACTTAGGAAGATAGCTTTAGCCTATCCAGCCTACAACTCTGGCTATGAAATGTCTTCCGATGACTAGGAGGGACTGCCTTCGTCTTCCCCTTTGCGTTTCTACCCTTGTTGCAATCGCTACCCTCTATTTGAATCTAAGGATTTCTCTTTCCAATTGTCTCATCAATCGTCTACTCTATTCTCCTCTTTCTTTCTGGGTTTTATAACTTTTCCTTTAGAGTAGGCCCATGATCCCATGATCTCATGATCTCATAATCTCATGATCCCATGATTTTTCCTCTTTTTTAGGCTAATTGTTTTTGTACACGTACAGCAGGGCTGATAACGGTTAAGTGTTGATTGGGTCTTTTCCTAGCATTGCTACAACATTCGTGTTGGCAAACTATCTAGCTGTTTTCCATGACAAACCTTCAATCCTTTATTCATTTTTCCTAATTCTACACCTTCCACTCAATCAATAAACAAATCCTTCCCACAAACAAAAAAGTAACCTATAATAACATTTAAGCACAATCCAAGCTCCTTAATGTAATTTCCTAAAAAAAGTAATGGAAAATCCTAAAATACAACTAAACTCACTTAAGTACAGACAATTAACCAAGTCTAAAGGCATAAAATATAAATCTTTTCAAGAGTCATCACTTATGCAACCAAACGCGCTTTATATCTCACAATTTCTCATTTTTTTACTTCTCTTTCTCAAAGAAACCCATTTATATCCCACAGGATTTACACCTTCAAGAGTATGAACTACATGCCTAAATACATCTCTCTTCGTAAGAGATTTTAACTCCGCCTCAATTGCTTCTTTTCGTTTTGGCCAATCATCTCTTTGTCTACATTCTTCAATTGATAATTGTTCACGATCCACATTGTCATTCAAAATATGTAGTGCTACATTGCATGCAATTATGTCTTCGATGTCGATTTGATATCAGTTCCACTTAATTATTGATATGACATAATTTGTGAGATCTCTTCATTATCAAGTACCTAAGATTTTTCTTGAACTTCAGTCATGTCTAAAATCTCTTTTGGAGATCCTTTTAAAGTCATTACTTCCTTGATCTGACTATCATCTATTTCTGCTCCATTTCTTTTTTGAAGATTATTATCTCTGGAACTGACTAGTCTACCACGCTTCAAACGTGCTTTAGACTCACTAGCAACTAGAGTTTGTCTTTCATGGACATCAATTTTGATTGGAGCATTTGCAGTTGATATATGTGATTTTGTCACTCTTTTTGGATCAATAAATGGATCTGGCAATTGATTTGCTAAACTTTACAAATGAATTATCCTTTGAACCTCTAGTTCACATTGTTGCATACAATGACCAAGATGAGACAATGATAATTCATTCCAATCTATTTCTTTTTCCAGCTATTTATTTTCTACCCCTAACATTGGAAAAACTGACTCATTAAAATGACAGTTAGCAAATTGAGCCATAAATAAACTCCCTATTGATGGCTTGAGATATTTAGTTATTGATGGGAATTCATATCCAAAATATATTCCTAACCTCATTTAAGGACCCATCTTAGAGCGTTGTGGTGGAGCAATCGGAACATATACAACACATCCAAAAATTCTCAGGACCAAAAACCATTTGTAACGAGGAGAACTTATGAAAACTTGTTGGCCTAACTCGAATTATTGATGTTGTATGTAGTATGACATGTCCCCAAGCAGAAATTGGAAGTTTTGACTTTATAAGTAATGGTCTTGCAATCAATTGAAGACATTTGATTAATGATTCATCAAGACTGTTTTGTGTATGAACATGTTCTACAAGATGTTCAAAATTTATTCCAATAAACATACAAAAATCATTGAAAGCTTGGGATATAAGTTCACCAGAATTGTTAAGATGAATTGTCTTTATAAGGAAATCTAGAAAATGTGCTCGTAATTTGATCAACTGAGCAAGTAACCTTGCAAATGTCAAGTTGCGAGTTGATAACAAGGATATATGTGACCATCTAATCAAAACATCGAGTAAAACCATAAAATATCTAAATGGTCCACACGGAGGGTGTATTGGTCCACATATATCTCTTTATATCCGTTCTAGAAAAGTGATAGATTCATAATTTATCTTGCCTGGTGATGGTCGAATGATTAATTTGCCTTGAGAGCAAGCATCACATGAAAAACTATTAGCTTGAAGAATCTGTTGGCTCTTCAATGAATGTCCACATGAATTGTCAATAATTTTTTCCATCATAAATGAACCGGGATGGCCTAACCGATCTTGCCAAATTATAAAGTAATCAATAAACTTCTGATTTATTATATCATGTGCTTCAATTGTACTAAATCTCGTTTAGTAAAAACTAGAGGAGAGTGCAGAAAATTTTTCCAAAATATTTTTATTAGCTTGGATTATACTCGTAATTTGAAGATATTCATCATCCCGTTCACTTATTGTCTCAATATGATATCCATTATGGTGAATATCTTTAAAACTCAACAAACTTCTTTGAGACTTAGGAGAGTATAATGCAACATAAATTTGAAACCTAGTTCCTCTAGGAAACAATAAATTTGCTCTTCTAGAGCCTTCTATGATTTTGGTACTACCAGATATAGTACTCACACTAGCTTTTTGCAATGTCAAATGAGAAAAATATTTATTATTCTTAAATATTGTATGCACTATCTGCTAAAATATATCTTTACCATTTATCGCTAATTGAATTGAAATGTATTCATATTCTTCAACAAAAACAAATAAATGTCACATAGATTTTCAAAATATATAAAATTTTCATAAATACTTTAAAACATAATATAATAACCATGTTTTTAATAACATAACAAACTTGCATTAAATTTATTCTTTAAAACTATAATAATATTAAAAGATCAATTATTCCCTTCAAGGGTGGTGAAGAAATCAACGACTTCCAAATGAGTTGTACCAACGATGCCATAATCATCTTTTTCATTTTCACAAACAAAATGTAACACCGCTTTCCCATATTTGACGCTGGAACAGGGTAAGAGGCATTACCGGACTTAAACATAAGCAAACATACAAAATCGAGATGTAATTTCCATCCAGATTTAAAACTTTTCTTTTACATTCATATTGTCTTTAAAATGAGCTTATGAGGCCCAAAACATACATTGGGAGTGGTTCTTGACTAAACCAAGAACTTTAGAAAATTTTACAACACTTAGAAAAATTTTCACTAAACAGGGTTCACACGCCCGTGTGGCTTGGGACACACCTATGTGAGCAGGTAGTGTAGTCACACACATCCGTGTCCCTAACCCATGTAACTCTCTGTTTATCATCCAAGAATAAATTAAAGTCACACGGCCAAGGCACATGCCCATGTGCTTAGGCCGTGTGGTCGATTTAATTTACATAATTTTTCATAAAATAGGTACAGACTTCACACGCCCAGGCACACGCCCATGTTCAAGGCCGTGCCGTCCATACGGCTGAGATACACGCTCATGTCTCTACCCGTGTGCTTGATAATGAGCCTGTTTAGCAATAATTAAGGTGTAAGGAACACACAGCTAGTGTGACAGCCCAAAATTGACCCTAGTCGGAATGTGGTTTCGGTACCACAAAACCGAGGCATAAAAAAATAATTTAAAATTTATTTTGATGCCTATAATATGTGTGTGCTCGTGTGTGAATTTTGAATTCTTTGATTTAGTTAATTTGATTGTGAATTGAAAGAAAAAGGACTCATGTGAAAGGATTTAAAATATGTAGCTAATTTCAAGAGGTTAATAAAGGAATGAAGCAAAATAAATGGAGTTGCATGTCAAATACTCCATTTATTTTGAATGAGTGGCCGACCATGTCTAGATTATGGGCAGGGGACATGTTTCCAACATGTTTAGTTAGTGCATTATGTAGAAAGAATTAAGAAATGAAAAAAAAAAAAAGAAAATGAGCATGGATGCCCCCTTGGTGCCGTAGCTAGCTAGAGAAGAAAAAAAAAAAAAAAGTTGTCATTCATCCTTTCTTTGAGCAAAGACTAAGAAAGAAAAAACAAAAAATTGTTCATCTTTTCCCTCCTTCCTTTGGCCGAAATTCCTAAGAGGAAGAAGAGATTTTGCTTCATTTTCTTTGTTTAGAAGAGATCTAGAAGGAGATTTGGCTAAACTTGCATCAAGATTAAGGTATGTATGAGGTTGTGTCATGAGATTCATGCTTGTTTTGGTTGCTAACTTGATGTGCATGTTAGCCATGGTTCAAATCCTTGTTATGCCATGAAAAATGGTATTTGGCCAAGGTTGATATTGTGTTAAAGCCATTGCATGCTAAATGTGAAGCTTGCTAATGATGCATGCAATGATGGATTGACTACTCTTGAAATTTCTTTGTAGCAATCTTGAGTAAGACATTGAGTTCTTTGTTTAACCATGACCAAAGTTCAATGGGGTATGATTGTGATGTATTCGCCATGATGCATTCATGAGCATGATTTATGCTTGTTACTTGATTGGTAAAAATTTGTGTTTTAGAGGGTTATGAACACCTTGAGATTCGGCCATGCACCTATATGTGTATATATGTTTGCACATGATATTTTGATTATGAAGAAAGTGATAAATATGTTTGTTTAAAGAAGAAATTTGTTGAAGAATGTTGTGAAATTTGCATGTACATTCGGCCTAGTACATGTATAGTGTGAAAACCTTGAAATTATTTTTGATTTTGTGTATTTATGACCATGTGTAATCGGCCACATGAGTAATTTGAGCACTTGATGTTATGTTAAAATTCTTGAGCTTAAATATGTGGATGTATGTATATAAGGGCCAAGTACTTTGAACTTCACGTTGATGTTTGAATGTATTGAATTGCTTGTTGTGATGTAAAATGTGCATGACCATTGTGTATTTGAGCTAAAGGATGGCCATATGACCATTTACACTCCTTGTCATATTCGCCATAAGCTATCATGATGAGATTTTAATAAGTTAAATTTGTGTGAATTAGCTCAAGAGCAAAGGGAGCTAAATCCGATAAAGGGAAGGAAAAAGTAGTTGAATAGTCGTCGAAATCGCTCGACAACATCCGAGGTAAGTCTTCGAGTGATGACCCTACTTGAATTATATCAAAATTATGCTCCTTGTTTGTGTGGCCATTGAGCCGAAATAGTAAAGGTTGATAAATATTTTGTGTTAGAGCTTTAGTAACGAAAATGAACTATGGACGTGTCTTGAATATTGATATATGTGTAAGTGAACATTGGAAATATATCCGGCTAAGACCAAGGCATTCGTATGCGAAGTTGATATATCGGGCTAAGACCAAGGCATTCGTGCGAGTTGATATATCCGGGCTAAGACCAAGGCATTCGTGCGAAGTTGATATATCCGGGCTAAGACCAAGGCCTTTGTGCAAGTCACCAAACCGGGTTATGACCAAGGCAATCGTATGAAGTCGCTATATCCGGTTAAATCCGAAAGTATGTGATTCGAAGTGAGCAATCTTGCTGTGAAAATTTCAGCTTATACACTTGTGAAAATTCCAGCAATGAGGTATGTTTGTATGTGCTTGTACTAATTGAATTCTTACAAGTAAGTATCGCTAGGTTGATAAACGAGCTACCGCCTTGGGCTAAGTTGTTCTTTTGTGTATGAACCTAAGGGTCGGTGATGTGAAATAAGTATGAGTATGGGAATGTGAATTAGTAAAGTGGTTTAATTAGCCATGTGAATAAAATACCTTAGTCAAAGCTGATTTCATTGCTTGAGACTTACTAAGCATTAAAATGCTTACCCCGCTGCTTTGGCTCTCTGTTTTATAGGTTTCGCTCGTTAGCTATCGGATTCGGGATCAAAGCAATAAGTCATCCACACTATTGAAGCCCCATTTTGGTACAAATTTTGGTTGAACTTTGAAATGGCATGTATAGGACCATCCTTTGTTGAAGGTCATGTACCTTCCGGTTTGTGTAAACTTGGATAGCCATGCGAAAATGGCTTATATAATTTTAGCATAGAACTATAATCGTTTGTATGTTGACCCTTATGAGGTATGGAATTATTTTGAAACGATTAGCCATTGGAATGGTTAATCATGATCACACTTTGTGCTATGTATGTAAAAGGGCCAATTGAATCATGGAAAGTATGAAATAGGTAAAGCCTACTAAAGGCAGATGCTGACAGCAGCAGTGACGTGGATGTGAAAAATCACTAAAAATAGTAGGAATGGTATTAAATAGCAAATAAATTATGTAAGTGTACCTTGATGAATCTACTTTCATATGGAAGAAACGAAATGGTCATATGAGTTATAAGTTAACAGATTTTAAAGTTCTTGTGGAATAGGGCCAGAACGGTTTCTGGATCCCCTGTTCCGACTTTGGAAAATCATTGTAAATTAACCAGAGATAATTAGGAGTCATTCCATATATGTGTAGATTCCTCTCTGAGTCTAGTTTCTACAGAAACAAACGGCATTAGTATTGAAGCCCTGTACAGGAGATATCCAATTCGTAACGCACAAAGGTCAGTGTAGTCGATCCCTACAACAGGCGAGACTTTAACTAATAAACTGTACTAATTGGCTCGACCAAAATTCTAGAAAAAATATGTAGATGGACATATGAGTCTAGTTTCAGGAAAAATTTACGGAACTGATTTTCGAGTTGTAAAACTCAAGTTATGAATTTTGGAGCGACTAGTACTCAGATTGGCAGCTTGTCTGAAAATTGTCAATAAGTGGGTTGAAGTCTGTTAACACCTCGCTCGACTCGTGACGGTCTCGGGTTCTGGGTGTTACAATTTTATTGGTATCGAGCTACGGTTTAGTCGATTCTAGGACTACCGTAATGCGTTTGAGTCTAGCTATACATGCCATTTTATGTGATTATATGATAGTGTGGTGATTTCGACGCTTGAACTTGTGTTTATTTATAGTAATGGATCCCGATCCCAACCGAAGCGATAGCGATGATGTGGAGAGTGTGGCGCCTGCCCCAAGACAAGGGACAGCGCCGGCGGACTCTCAACCTGTTGCTAGCAATCCGAATGACGAGGCTAGACAAGCCTTTTATAGCGTGATGAATGATTGGTTCAACCAATACATTCGAACTAATACTACTGTTCCACAACCTCCATTCCCAACAAACACACCCTTCAAGACCTACAATGCCTCCGTAATTGACCAAATAAGGTCGAATAAGCCCCAGTTGATAGAATCCGAAAACATGGGGCTACTGAATTTAAAGCTACGGATAGTGATGATGCCGAGCAAGTCAATTTTGGTTGGACAACACGATCCGCACTCGATGAGCTATCTTGTACACCGATGAATGCCTAAAGTGTACCATCTCCTTGCTACGTGATTCGCCTACTATTGGTGGAGTACTCGACTTCTGTTGTGCCCATGAACAAGTAACTTGGGAGTTCTTTCAAACCGAATTTCGGAAAAAGTATATCACCGAGATTTATGGACCAAAACGAAAGGAATTTCTCGAACTTAAACAAGGTTCCATGTGGTTATCGACTATGAACGAAAATTCGTGAGGCTTAGCCGATGCGCGAGAATGCATTTCTTGAAGTCGTGATGTAAACGCTCAAGATGGATGAATGATGAGATAAAGTCGTATGTTGGCATTTTGGAAATCGAGAGTTTGTGACTCTCGTCGAGCGAGCGTGCAAAGCCGAGGAGCTTAGTATGGAGAAAAGGAAAGCGAAGGGAGCAAGGGAGTTTCAGAAGAGGTATTCGGGAAGCCCTTCCAACAGTCATCAAAGAAACTTAGAGATGGCTTAGGCCGATCTAGAGACACCGGGCTTTTCTAGACGAGATCGCGATCGACCCCTGTGACACACGAATCACTTGATCGCCATGAGTGGGAATGATCGACGAGAGAGGACGGAGTGCCGATGATTGTGGCAAATGGCATTTTGAAGTCTGTAGATTCCGTGACCGCCTCTGTTACAAGTGTGGATCAGTTGACCACTTCATTAAAGATTGCCCGAGGTTGTGCGAATGAATGTAGATCGGAGTGGGAAACCGGGTACTACCACCGCCGAGGTAGACCATCCGGAAATACGGCAAGGCTAGTGGTGGTCGAGAGGATCTAGAGATGTTGCGACAGATCCGAGGCTCGCGCTCCAGCTAGGACTTATGCTATCTGCTGGCGAGGATGCCTCCTCGCCAGATGTTATTACGGGTACTTTCACTCTCTTTGATACTAATGTGATTGCTTTGATTGACCCCGGTTCTACTCATTCTTATATATGCGAAACATTAGCATCCAAAGAAGACTTTATCTATTGAGTCTCTTGAGTTCGTAATTCGGTGTCAAATCCTTTGGGTCGTTATGTCTGGTCGATGAGTGTGTAAGAAATGCCCCTAGTAATTGAGGTACTGCTTTTCCTACGGACTTGATGCTTTTGCCGTTCGATGAATTTGATGTTATTCTTGGGTTGGATTGGTTGACCGTGCATGATGCGGTTGTGAATTGCAAAAGCAAGACTATTGATTTGAGATGCAAACAACGAGATGATCCGAGTTGAGTCTACGAACTTGAAGGGTTGCCATTGTAATATCATCAATGTTGGCCCGAAATATGTAAGAAAAGGGTGTGAAGCATACCTTGCGTATGTACTTGATGATAAGGAGTTAGGAATAGAACCCAAATCGTGCGGTGGTTTGTGAATACCGGACGTTTTTCCCAAGAATTGCCGGGTTTACCATTGTTCGGAGATAGAGTTTGGCATTGAGCTTGTACCAGGACCACACCGATTTCGATAGCTCCATATCGTATGGCACCAACGGAATTAAAGGAGTTGAAAGCTCGGTTGCAAGAGTTGATGGATAGAGGTTTTGCTCGCCTGAGTTTTTCACCTTGGGGTGCACCGGTGTTGTTTGTGAAAAGAAGGACGGAACCATGAGGTTGTGCATCGACTATCGCCGACTTAATAAAGTGACAATAAAGAACAAGTATCCGTTACCACGTATCGATGATTTGTTCGATCAATGAAGGAACCTCGGTGTTCTCAAAAATAGATTTGAGATCGGGCTATTATCGCCATGAATCCGAGATTCGGACATACCCAAAACCGCCTTGAGCGAGATATGGTCACTACGAGTTCTTAGTGATGCCGTTTGGGCTCACTAATGCCCTGCGGTATTTATGGATTTGATGAATCGGATCTTCAGATCATATTTGGATCGGTTCGTAGTTGTGTTCATCGACGACATCTTGGTCTATTCAAGAGATGAGACCGAACATGCGAGCACCGAGATTAGTGTTGCAAATTTTACGGATAAGCGGTTATATGCTAAGTTTAGCAAGTGTGAGTTCGGTTAAGAGAGGTTAGCTTCTTGGGTCACGTGGTATCTGCGACGGTATTCGAGTCGACCCAAGCAAAATTTCAGCCATACTTAATCGGAAACCTCCAAGAAATATTCTCGAGGTTCGAGCTTTTTGGGACTTGCGGTTACTACCGACGGTTTGTAAAAGGATTCTCGATGATAGCCACACCCATGACGTAAACCGCTTCGTAAAGATGTCAAGTTTGAATGGACGGAAAAGTGTCGAAAAGTTTTGACCAATTGAAAACTCATTTGACGGAAGCTCCAAAGATTAGTACACGGCCGAATCGGCAAAGAGTTTGTCATCTATAGTGATGCCTCCCTACTTGGGTTAGGTTGCGTATTGATGCAAGAAGGTCGAGTTGTGGCCTATGCGTCGAGACAATTAAAGCCACATGAGAAAAATTATCCGACCCATGATCTCGAATTGGTCGCCATCGATTCGCCTTTAAAGATATGGCGACATTACTTATTTGGTGAGAAGTGCCATGTGTATTCGGATCACAAAGTCTCAAATATTTGATGACTCAAAGAGACTTAAATCTGCGACAAAGACGTTGGCTCGAGTCGTTAAAGGATTATGAGCTGGTCATTGACTATCACCCGAAAGGCTAATGTGGTTGCGGATGCCTTAAGCGAAATCACTTGCTTGCTTTTACGAGCGATGAATGTACACTTGTCTATCCTACCCGACAATGTGTTAGTAGCGAATTAAAGGCCAAACCATTGTTGACTCATCAAATTCGTGAAGCTCGTAAAGTTGATGAGGAGTTGCGTGCAAAACGGCTGAGTGTGTTTCGAACAAGGAATCGAGTTTCAAATTGATGATGACGATTGTTTGAGGTTCGAAGTCGTTTGTGTGTTCCAAAGAATTGAACTTATTTCGATAATTTCGAACGAAGCTCATTGTAGCCGAATGGCAATCCACCCGGGAGTACGAAGATGTACAATGAGTTGAAACGTCGGTTTTGGTGGCATGGTATGAAACGAGACATCTCCGATTTTGTTGCAAGATGTTTAATATGTCAACAAGTGAAAGCGAGCATCAAGTGCCTTCAGGTTACTTCACCGATCACAATACCCGAGTGGAAATGGGATCGAGTCACAATGGACTTTGTGTCCGGATTGCCGTTGTGTCGCAAGTAAGAAGGATGCAATTTGGGTTATTATTGATAGACCGACTAAGTCGGCTCACTTTATCCCCGTGCGTATGGATTTTCATTGGATAAACTAGCTGAATTGTGCGTTTCGAGTTGTGAGATTACACGGTACCGATTTACATTGTGTCGGATAGAGATCCGAGGTTTACCTCGCGATTTTGGAAGAAATTACAAGAAGCATTGGGCACAAGTTGCATTTCAGACCGCTTTTCACCCCCAAACCGATGGTCAATCCGAGCGTATAATTCAGATACTTGAGGATATGTTAAGATGTTGCATCCTCGAGTTCGGTGGTTCATGGGAACGGTACCTACCTTTGATTGAATTCGCACAACAATAGTTTTCAATCAAGTATTAAGATGGCGCTTACGAGGCTTTGTACGGGCGTAAATGCCGACACCATTGTTTTGGACCGAGCTCGGTGAGAACAAAATTTTGGAGTGGATTTGATTAAAGATCTTTGAACAGAAAGTAAAAGTAATCCGTGAAAATCAAGATAGCCTCCGATCGTCGTAAATCGTATGCGGATTTGAAACGAAAGGACATTGAGTATCGTGGGAGATAAAGTGTTTCTTAAAGTTTCGCCGTGGAAAAGATACTCAGATTCTACCGTAAGGGCAAGTTGAGCCCGAGGTTCATCGGGCCATATGAGATATCCGAGCGAGTCGGTCGATCGATATCGTCGATTTTGCCCCCGAACTCGAAAAGATTCACGATGTCTTTCATGTTTCGATGCTTCGACGCTATAGATCTGATCCATCGCACGTGATTAGTCCGTCGAGGTTGAAATTCAAGCCAATATGAGTTATGAGGAAGAACCGATTCGTATCTCCGCACGTGAAGTGAAAGAGTTATGAAACAAGCGGGTTCCGCTAGTGAAAGTGTTATGGCTCAAACACGGGATAGAAGAAGCTACATGGGAAACCGAGAACTCTATGAAAGAGCGATACCCAACCCTATTTATCGGTAAGATTTTCGGGACGAAAATTTCTTAAGTAGGGAGAGTTGTGACAGCCCAAAATTGACCCTAGTCGGAATGTGGTTTCGGTACCACAAAACCGAGGCATAAAAAAATAATTTAAAATTTATTTTGATGCCTATAATATGTGTGTGCTCGTGTGTGAATTTTGAATTCTTTGATTTAGTTAATTTGATTGTGAATTGAAAGAAAAAGGACTCATGTGAAAGGATTTAAAAATATGTAGCTAATTTCAAGAGGTTAATAAAGGAATGAAGCAAAATAAATGGAGTTGCATGTCAAATACTCCATTTATTTTGAATGAGTGGCCGGCCATGTCTAGATTATGGGCAAGGGGACATGTTTCCAACATGTTTAGTTAGTGCATTATGTAGAAAGAATTAAGAAATGAAAAAAAAAAAAAAAAATGAGCATGGATGCCCCCCTTGGTGCCGTAGCTAGAGAGAAAGAAAAAAAAAAAAAAAAGTTGTCATTCATCCTTTCTTTGAGCAAAGACTAAGAAAGAAAAACAAAAAATTGTTCATCTTTTCCCTCCTTCCTTTGGCGAAATTCCTAAGAGGAAGAAGAGATTTTGCTTCATTTTCTTTGTTTAGAAGAGATCTAGAAGGAGATTTGGCTAAACTTGCATCAAGATTAAGGTATGTATGAGGTTGTGTCATGAGATTCATGCTTGTTTTGGTTGCTAACTTGATGTGCATGTTAGCCATGGTTCAAATCCTTGTTATGCCATGAAAAATGGTATTTGGCCAAGGTTGATATTGTGTTAAAGCCATTGCATGCTAAATGTGAAGCTTGCTAATGATGCATGCAATGATGGATTGACTACTCTTGAAATTTCTTTGTAGCAATCTTGAGTAAGACATTGAGTTCTTTGTTTAACCATGACCAAAGTTCAATGGGGTATGATTGTGATGTATTCGCCATGATGCATTCATGAGCATGATTTATGCTTGTTACTTGATTGGTAAAAATTTGTGTTTTAGAGGGTTATGAACACCTTGAGATTCGCCATGCACCTATATGTGTATATATGTTTGCACATGATATTTTGATTATGAAGAAAGTGATAAATATGTTTGTTTAAAGAAGAAATTTGTTGAAGAATGTTGTGAAATTTGCATGTACATTCGGCCTAGTACATGTATAGTGTGAAAACCTTGAAATTATTTTTGATTTTGTGTATTTATGACCATGTGTAATCGGCCACATGAGTAATTTGAGCACTTGATGTTATGTTAAAATTCTTGAGCTTAAATATGTGGATGTATGTATATAAGGGCCAAGTACTTTGAACTTCACGTTGATGTTTGAATGTATTGAATTGCTTGTTGTGATGTAAAATGTGCATGACCATTGTGTATTTGAGCTAAAGGATGGCCATATGACCATTTACACTCCTTGTCATATTCGCCATAAGCTATCATGATGAGATTTTAATAAGTTAAATTTGTGTGAATTAGCTCAAGAGCAAAGGGAGCTAAATCCGATAAAGGGAAGGAAAAGTAGTTGAATAGTCATTAAATCGCCGACAACATCCGAGGTAAGTCTTCGAGTGATGACCCTACTTGAATTATATCAAAATTATGCTCCTTGTTTGTGTGGCCATTGAGCCGAAATAGTAAAGGTTGATAAATATTTTGTGTTAGAGCTTTAGTAACGAAAATGAACTATGGACGTGTCTTGAATATTGATATATGTGTAAGTGAACATTGGAAATATATCCGGCTAAGACCAAGGCATTCGTAATGAAGTTGATATATCCGGCTAAGACCAAGGCATTCGTGCGAGTTGATATATCCGGCTAAGACCAAGGCATTCGTATGCGAGTTGATATATCCGGGCTAAGACCAAGGCCTTTGTGCAAGTCACCAACCGGGTTATGACCAAGGCAATCGTCTTGAGTCGCTATATCCGTTAAATCCGAAAGTATGTGATTCGAAGTGAGCAATCTTGCTGTGAAAATTTCAGCTTATACACTTGTGAAAATTCCAGCAATGAGGTATGTTTGTATGTGCTTGTACTAATTGAATTCTTACAAGTAAGTATGCGCTAGGTTGATAAACGAGCTACCGCCTTGGGCTAAGTTGTTCTTTTGTGTATGAACCTAAGGGTCGGTGATGTGAAATAAGTATGAGTATGGGAATGTGAATTAGTAAAGTGGTTTAATTAGCCATGTGAATAAAATACCTTAGTCAAAGCTGATTTCATTGCTTGAGACTTACTAAGCATTAAAATGCTTACCCGTTGCTGTTTTGGCTCTCTGCTTTATAGGTTTCATTCGTTAGCTATCGGATTCGGGATCAAAGCAATGAAGTCATCCACACTATTGAAGCCCCATTTTGGTACAAATTTTGGTTGAACTTTGAAATGGCATGTATAGGACCATCCTTTGTTGAAGGTCATGTACCTTCCGGTTTGTGTAAACTTGGATAGCCATGCGAAAATGGCTTATATACGCTTTTAGCATAGAACTATAATCGCTTGTATGTTGACCCTTATGAGGTATGGAATTATTTTGAAACGATTAGCCATTGGAATGGTTAATCATGATCACACTTTGTGCTATGTATGTAAAAAGGGCCAATTGAATCATGGAAAGTATGAAATAGGTAAAGCCTACTAAAGGCAGATGCTGACAGCAGCAGTGACGTGGATGTGAAAAATCACTAAAATAGTAGGAATGGTATTAAATAGCAAATAAATTATGTAAGTGTACCTTGATGAATCTACTTTCATATGGAAGAAACGAAATGGTCATATGAGTTATAAGTTAACAGATTTTAAAGTTCTTGTGGAATAGGGCCAGAACGGTTTCTGGATCCCCTGTTCCGACTTTGGAAAATCATTGTAAATTAACCAGAGATAATTAGGAGTCATTCCATATATGTGTAGATTCCTCTCTGAGTCTAGTTTCTACAGAAACAAACGGCATTAGTATTGAAGCCCTGTACAGGGAGATATCCAATTCGTAACGCACAAAGGTCAGTGTAGTCGATCCCTACAACAGGCGAGACTTTAACTAATAAACTGTACTAATTGGCTCGACCAAAATTCTAGAAAAAATATGTAGATGGACATATGAGTCTAGTTTCAGGAAAAATTTACGGAACTGATTTTCGAGTTGTAAAACTCAAGTTATGAATTTTGGAGCGACTAGTACTCAGATTGGCAGCTTGTCTGAAAATTGTCAATAAGTGGGTTGAAGTCTGTTAACACCTCGCGTTCGACTCCGGCGACGGTCTCGGGTTCGGGGTGTTACAGCTAGAACACATGCCCATGGGGCAAGTCATGTGTCACACATGGCCTAGACACACGCCCGTGTGTCTACCTGTGTGGACAAAAATAAGGCTATTTTCCAAGCCATATTGTCAGCCTTCCATGCACAAACCTACACAACAAAACATAACACCATTCTAAGTATATACATTCAACCAAATCAGCCACAACCAAGGCATCAATACCTTATTCACATGCTATCATTTATCATACACAATCATCATATATATCTCAATTCAAATCATGTAGTTTCCCACATCCATGAAAGACATCATCATATGCATATATACTTAAATTAATATTAGCCAATTTCAATGGCCATTTACAAAATGAATTATCAACCAACATAAGCCAACACATTTGGCCAAATCAATTATGACACATAATAAAATAACCATGTAACACCCCTTACCCGTACTCGAGACTAGGACAAGGTATGAGGTGTTACCAGACATATACTCAAACACTTTCAGAAAAACGAGTTATAGAATTTCATTCTAATTTAAAACCAACCAAACAACATCATAGTGTCCTGATTATGGACCTAAAAGGTCCAAAACATACATTAAAAGTGATTCGGGACTAAACCGAGAACTATAGAAAATTTTAGAAAAAAACTACTAGGATTATGCATCACACGCCCGTGTGGAGGCAAAGCACACGCCTGTGTGCTTAGGGACATGCCCGTGTGTCCTACCCGTGTTGAATTATTTGTATTTATTTTTCATTTCGAACCTACAGGGATTTTCAACGGCCAAGCACACACCAGTACCCCTGGCCCGTGTCCCTCATATGGCTAGACATGCCCGTGTCATCGTCCGTGTTCAAAAACCCAGACATTTTGTTTATGATGTCATCAATCATTTTGAGGCACATGGCCAAAGAACACGCCCGTGTGCTAGGTCGTGTCCTCTACATAGTTGAGACACATGGTTGTGTCTCTACTCGTGTGATTACTACCATGAAAACTAACCTAAAATTTTAAGTGCAAAGGACACACGGATGGGCAACACGCCTATGAGGCTGACCATGTGTCACACACGGCCTAGACAGATACCCGTGTGTCTACCCGTATAGACCTTTTTAGGGCTGTATTCCAAGCCTTTGGTCACCCTCTTTCATCATACACACTTAGAGACTTCAATGGTATATAACATGGCCTAATTATACTCTTAAAATACCTTGACATAACTCATTGCATGTTAACCCCATCTCATCGGTTTAGTACATGCTAAATTATCCTTTTCGTATTAGGGATTAACATAGCACATTTTACAATTTACACTTAGGCCATATTATAACCATATACCAATATGTGTATGTCCATTCTCAAATTATTAGGTTCCATTTCAATCATCCATTCATGATAAGCCTCATCATCATATGTAACACCCCTATCCCGTAACCGTCGCCGGAATAGGTAAGGGGCATTACCGGACTTGTAACTCATGTCAGAACAGTAAAATTTTGAACTTTTTCTTGAAATAAAGATCATTCATTTAAATAAGTACTAAGCACGACCAGGATAAAATTTAAACTTTCTAAGTAAACATTCAAAAGATGCCATTTTCGCATGGCTTATATACATTACCAAAAATATTCTTCCGCCACTAGTCTATTCTATACATGCCATAAAATAATTCTAAACATAACAAGAATAAGCAAAGGATAGTGATAGTGTGACTAGTTGTCGACGATCCCCGAGCCTGTAGCTTCAAGAATGAGATCTATAAAACAGAGAAAACAAAGTAAACGGAGTAAGCATTACAATGCTTAGTAAGTTTTAAGCAAGGTCAACAGATAACAATCAAATTATAACATAGTTGTTCGTATTTTTATTTCACTCTTCCTTGGGCATACCATCCCTTTACCGAATATGCACATCTCATCATATACAATAGGCGATAAACTTTCACTTAAAAGTGAGCTCATGTGACATAGATATATTGTATGATTTCACATAACCTCTCACACTGATCCGATGTCACATAATCGTAGGAATAGTCTCATAGATTGCTCTCGTATGCATCACATAACTACCTTATGATTTAGTTCAAATCAAGCTCACATATAAACTTGGAGTACATACCTGTTTAACCTTTCGCATTGAATATATTTATAAGAAATTCCTATTACGAAGTCTTATAGCTTTAACCTCTACTCGGATTATCGGCGAGACCTTTAGCTCAGACGAAATCTCCACACGGAGTTATCGGGTCTTACCCGGACAAAATCTCCACACGTAGTCATCGGGTCTTACCCGGAATATATCTCCACACGTAGTCATCGGGTCTTACCCGGAATATATTTCCAAGTTTCATGTACATTTAATCACATGTTACAACGTTCACATCGACTGTCATATTTGTAATTCATTTGCCTCATCAAATATCTAATAATACACACCTTTCACATTTGGTCGTTCGGCCACAATATACGCACATCGCCTACATATTTCACACTAGCCATTCGGCTTTATCACATATACATATCTCATACATAGTTCACACTAGCCATTCGGCACATATACATATCTCATATATATATTTCACATTGACCATTCGGCTTTACCACATATGCATATCTCATACATATTTTACATTAGCCATTCGGCCTTATCACATATATGCATGTTCATATTCATCACATTGGCCATTCGGCCTTATCACACATATGCATGTTCACATTCATCACATTGGCCATTCGGCCTTATCTCATATACACACAATCACATAAAATCCTAAATCAAAATATAAATTTTCATGTATTCACATCACAATTATCCAAATATACTTCACATACCACATATACTATCATGTATACACTTTGTTTTGGCCGAATCTACATCAATCATTTTCCAATAAATAATTCAATTTCACGCCATACTATCATTTCATATTCGAATACTCATAAACTTACAATTTCACAAATTTTAATATCAAAGATCCATCTAACACTCATATATCATTTTACAATATCACGATTTAGAATTCACGTATGGGTTTAATCAATAGCTTGTGATCAGCTAAAACAAGTTTTATCCATGTTTACAACAAAATCACATATTCACTATGAGCTGTTTTCCTGAGCGATAGTCACTAAATTATTTATAACTGGAGTTACAAAACTCCAAATCACTTGCCATTAATTTTCGCTGAATATAGACTCGTATATCTTCCTTTCAGAAAATTTCCAGAATTTTAGGTTTGGCCAATCAATACCAGATTTTTCTTAAATTTTCCCCTGTTTCACAGTTTGACTAATCTGACCACTCTTTACTACTAATCAAATTTTTCATTGTACAGAATTCAAAATGTGTTCTATTTGATTTCATTTGAAACTAGACTCATTAAGGAGTCTAAAAATATAAATTTTATCTTATAACCATTTTTGTACAAATTATAATGATTTTCTAAATACAGAACAGGGGATTTCGGAGTCATTCTGACACTGTCCAGCACAACTTTAAATATCTCTTTATAGGAAATTTCTTTGCTTATACGGTCTCTTTTGTAAGAAACTAGACTAACTAAGCTTTGATTACATATTTTATTCAGCCTATAATTCCACACCAAAAATTTATAGTGATTTTCTAAAATCACGTTACTGCTGCTGTCCAAAGCAAATTATTACCATTTGCTCTTAAATTTCCAAGTCCAAACACTTTTGAACTTACCATTTGAGTTTAAGACATATCATGGCCACATCATATCTTATTAAATCAACTCATTATGTCCTATTATGATTGAATTTACTCAATGTTTAATCACTTAAAACTTACCTCGGAAGTGGTCGACGATTAGATATCCACGGCTATTCGTTTACTTTCTCTTTTCCCCTATTCAACTTTGATCCTCTAAGCTCTTGAGCTAATTCAAACAAATTTAACTTATTAAAGTCTCATTAAGCTAGCTTATGGCCGAATATGACAATGAATTTGATAGGTCATATGGCCACCTTTAGCTCAAATACAAAATAGTCATACGCATTTTTAATCACATTGAGCAATTTAACACAATTAATCTAACATTTCCTCATGTACACCTTTATGACCGGATACACATATTATTAACCTAATATCACTTAACTAAGCACCTAACAAATTCTCCTTGAGCCGATTATCTAAATAAAGATAAAAGCATCGATATGCTTGCCCCTAACCGAATACATGCAACACCAATCTATCTCATGTGGCCGAATATGCATGTCTATGTTGAGGCCAATATATGCTTAATACTTCCTACAAATATGGTTACTTGTATTGACTAACCATTTTGTTTCAAATTCAAAACTCGGCTAATACACATATACACACTAGTAAATCAAACACTAACATTTTCACTTCACCTTACTACCATTTCTCATCCAAATAACGTGAACAACAACCATATTTCTCTTCTACTTCCTACCATGGCCGAATGCATCAAAACACCATACCATTTCAATTTTGGTCATGGTTAAACAAAGAACTTAACGTCTAACTCAAAAATGCTAAAAAGAAAATTCAAAAGTCATCAATCCACCATCACATGTATCATTACAAAGCTTCACTTTTAGCATGCAAATGACATCAACATCAATCCACCTTAGCCGAATATCATCTCCATGACATAGCAAAGATTTGAACCATGGGCTAGGTAGAACTCAAGCTAACAACTAAAAGCATGCATGAATCTCATGGAACAACATCAAACATACCTTAACCTAGATACAAGTATGGCCGAACCTCTTCCTAATCCTCTTCCAAGCCGAACATGAAGCAAGAGAGCTCCTTCCTTCTTCCTTCCTCCTTAGAACTTTCGGCCAAAAAAAATGTAAAAGGATGGACACTTTTTTTTTCTTTGTTTTCATCATTTTCCCTTCCATTATTTTATTACCATGCTCCTTATTTTATCATTCCTCCCATGAAACACCAACATAACATGTTTATGACATGTTTTGCCCATCACACTTTGTCCACCCTATTTGTCATGGCTTACCACTACTAATTAGGGGGAAATTGACATGCAAGTCCACCCTTTTATTACATGCACTAATAGATCCTTATGTTTTGACCTATCACATTTCAAAAGTGTCACACATAAGTCCTATTGACTAAATTCACATGCAATTTACTAAATCGAAGCTTAAAACTTTCACACATTCATATTCACATATTCTAGACAATAAATATCATATTCAAATAATTTGGTGACTCGGTTTAGGGGTCCCGAAACTGCTTTCCGACTAGGGTCACTTTAGGGGTGTCACAACTCTCCCCCCCTTTAGGGATTTTCGTCCTCGAAAATTTCTACCGATGCATAGTTTAGGATAACGTCCTCTTATTGAATTATATTCATATAAACATTAGCTCATCGATAGCAATTGTAATTCATTATTGATTTCGCATCGATCTATAAAATCATTTTCTTATCTTAAAACAAATACATAAACATTTCTACAAGTATGCACATATATCTCATTTTCTTGATTTCATAAGCAATAATCACTTAATTTAATTCACAAATGCATTTCAAACACATATTAAGCGCATATTAACATGTATAATTCACATCATCAAACCACATATTTGTAACCCACATTTTCATTCATGTATAAGTCAGAATCTGACCGAAAGTACACATATATTCAAACATCCCAATAAATATCCTTTATAACTCCATCATATCTCACTATTCAACTTAACCTATTTCCAATGAAAATCAACTTCCACATACCGAACATAGAATTCATTTAGCACATTCAATCATCATTAACGATACCCGATACAACCGATTTGGCATAAAGCCTCATATAGTATACCGGCATGGGATTTATTTGAGCACATAACCCATATATCCAAAATTATCAGATTCATCAAAAATTCTTACAGACTTTCAAATGTCGAACTTAATCGAAATAATTTCTTGAATATGATTAACAAAAAAATAGGGTCATTTAGCAATAGCACATATGACTTCATATACCAAGCATTCCATAGACTAAATCCAGTAACACATTTATAACATGAATTCATTTCTTAACAACATATCCACCATCTTTTACGTATTCACTTATTTAGTATACATAACATAATATAATATGAACTCACAAATTTTTTTACTTTCATTTGATTTTCACATACCTTCCGTACATACCTGTATCACTTATTCTGATCTTACTTTATTTATCATCTTAAATATACCCGTTGAATCATTCAAAATCGTTACGGATACTCATTAAGCACATATAGCTCTTACAATGCCATATCCTAGATATGGTCTCACATATTCTCACATATCGAGCCGATGCCATGTCCCAGACATGGTCTTACACACTATCTCAAATCAATGCCTTCGTCCCAGACGAGGTCTTACATGAATTTCACTTCACGCACTTAGTGCCCACTGACCGATCTCGCACTCATAGTGCTCGGTTAAAGGAATTTGCACACACACAGTGCCTCTAATCATTCACACACATAGTGCTCTTATTCATTCGTTATTACACATTGAAATGACTTAACCAAGTCTATAAACATCATGTATGTACACTTTTAAACATATCATCTCATTTAAATTTGAATTCGTATAGTAATGAACACTTAAACTTTGCTCAAATTACCGGTATGAAGCCTACTAGGCACGAAGGCCCGAATACACATCACTAGCATGATTACTCTTCGGGACCTAGCCCGGATATAACACCAGAACGAATGCTCTTCGGGGTTTAGCACGGATATATCACTAGCACGAATGCTCTTCGGAACTTAGCCCGGATACATCACTAGCACAAATGGTCTTCGGGACTTAGCCCGGATACATCACCAGCACGAATGCTCTTCGGGACTTAGCCCGGATACATCACTAGCACGAATGCTCTTCGGGACTTAGCCCGGATATAACACCAGCACGAATGCTCTTCGGGGTTTAGCACGGATATATCACTAGCACGAATGCTCTTCGGAACTTAGCCCGGATACATCACTAGCACGAATGCTCTTTGGAACTTAGCCCGGATATATATAACTCTCGATTCTCATGTATATATACATATAGAACAATACACATTACTATATCATTTGCATTACTTGAATACAAACACAACATGCTTATCGACCATTCAACTTTCAATTCCATAGCCACATACAAATATCACATTTATAGTCATAACACTCTTTCAAAATTGCATCACTTATACCCTTATAATTCAATCCAAATCAAAATTCAAATACGAGTACATGATACGTACCTGATTAACTTAATAATTCGAGCAAGTCCAAGTGAAGTTATATCGCAAATTCTCATAGTCAGAAGCTTGCTACAGCTCGATTGGGATCAAGATTCATTACAATACAACAAACACATTTTAATAATCAAAAATCATCACACTATCATTTTATCCCTTTATGGCATGTATAATAGACTCACGCGTACACGTTAGTCCTAGAATCGACTAAATCGTAGCTCGATACCAATAAAATTGTAACACCCTATCCTCAGAATCGTCGCAGGAATAGGTAAGGGCATTACCGACTTGTAACTCATGTCGAACAAAGAAAATTTTGAACTTTTTCTTGAAATAAAGATCATTCATTTAAATAAGTACTAAGCACGACCAGGATAAAATTTAAACTTTCTAAGTAAACATTCAAAAGATGCCATTTTCGCATGGCTTATATACATTAACCAAAAATATTCTTCCAACTAGTCTATTCTATACATTCCATAAAATAATTCTAAACATAACAAGAATAAGCGGTGGATAGTGATAGTGTGATCTGGTTCTTCGACGACGATCGAGCTCAGTAGCTTCAAGAATGAGATCTATAAAACAGAGAAAACAAAGTAAACGGAGTAAGCATTACAATGCTTAGTAAGTTTTAAGCAAAGTGTCAATAGATAACAATCAAATTATAACATAGTTGTTCGTATTTTATTTCACTCTTCCTTCGGCATACCATCCCTTTACCGAATATGCACATCTCATCATATACAATAGGCGATAAACTTTCACTTAAAAGTGAGCTCATGTGACATAGATATATTGTATGATTTCACATAACCTCGACACCGATCCGATGTCACATAATCGCATTTAATAGTCTCATAGATTGCTCTCGTATGCATCACATAACTATCTTATGATTTAGTTAAAATCAAGCTCACATATAAACTTGGAGTACATACTGCTTAACCTTTCGCATTGAATATATTTATAAGAAATTCCTATTACGAAGTCTTATAGCTTAAACCTCTACTCGGATTATCGTGAGACCTTTAGCTCGCATTTAAATCTCCACACTGAGTTATCGGGTCTTACCGGACAAAATGTAACATCCCCGATTTTCGGGTTTTTCGCGATTCTTGATATTTTAAGTAAATTTCTAAAATTTGGTATGTGATTATAGAATTCATAATTTGGGTATGTAAATGGGCTTATGGAAGGCCCATGAGTTGGCCAAAACCCGGTAGAATTTTTAAATTTTGGACTTAGGAGTTAGGGGTTCTGGCTAGGTGCCCTTATAATAAGTTGTGGGTAAAACGTATCACAAAAAGAGCTTTGGTAAAGTGGCAAGGGTGACGCCACTAAGCTCCTAAAAAGGTGGCGTGTGGAGCATAGAGGAAGACCTGGGTTCGATTCCCTGTGTTGGCAAATAAGAGTATTTATTTTTATGTGCAGGAAGGGTAAGTGTTGGAACCTAAGTGGATTCTGTAAGAGGAGAGTTGAATCAAGTTAAATGCATAAATTAAGGAGGGATAATGGGAGAGATTTTAGGGATGTGATATGGAGATAGAGTTGGCCGAATAAGGGAGATTGGAGAGGGGATTTTCGGTATTGGGGTATTAGGTTGGTAATTTCGGCATTAGGGTCTTAGTGGTGCCGATTTCTTCTTTGGTGTGTAGCCTTTTTCTCTCTTTTCTTTTCCAGCCGAATCTACTTTCCACTAATTCATTTTTTCCTTCTTTTTTCTTCTTTCAACACAGCCCACTATTTCCCTCCATTCACCATTGTTTCTTTCCTTAATCTCTACTTCTACAGAAATACCGCAAAAAGCCGAAATCAGTGAAGATAGGGGGTGCCGATTCTTTGTGACCAGCAACCTTTTCTTTTCTTTTCAATAGTTGGTGTTCGATTCCTTTACCTTTTAGGCATCCGAATTCAAGAGGTGAAAGACTGTGGTAAGTGTTCAAACTCTAAACAATTCCTAGTGTAATTGTGGCCAAAAGCCGAAACCCCAAATTTAGGGAGATGGCCGAATGTGGGTATAGGCCTTATGGGGTCTTCTTTTAACAGTTTTGTGGTTTATTTAGCGAAGGAGCAGCAAGGTGTAGTGTCGACTTGGAGTAGCTTGGATCACCGGAGTAGTTAGACCTAGTCATCAATCGCGACAAAGGTAAGGTGCCTAAGGCCATTATGGATGGTGGCTGAATATGTAAGTGTTAATATTGGATAGCTCTTGATTTGGTTCAATTATTGCGAGCTGATCTATTTAACAAATGATTATAGGAGAAATCGTGTAGGATATCTCGTTGAGGAATATCACAAATCAGGTGTGTAACGAACCCTTTTTCATAGCTTAAAGCAATAAAATGCCGAAAAGCCAAAATGCCGAAATTCTGCCATTTTGAGGACGTGTGAGCAAGCGAACGCTCACTAGTTAGTTAGAATCGATGAGATGATGATTGGGAACAATGGAAGCAGTAAGGACGTGATTTTGGCGTTCACGGTAAGTTGGGCCTCGAGGGTGAATTAGGGCCCAATAGGCTTTCGCCCATTTGGGTAAATTTGGTAGAAAATGGGAAATCTGTTAAATTGCATGATAAGACCGTTAAAACCGTTATGGGATATAGGATAAATGGGCCTAGATGATGAATCGGCTAAGTAGGGCCTATTAGGGTTTTTGGCCCAATAACTCGCTTACGCTAAAATGGGCCGAATCACTTTGTTTGCACCCATGAATTGTTTGTAATCGTTAATGAACATGGAAACCCTAATTTTGGTAAAATTACAAGATTACCGTTATAATATGAAAATGATCGTTTTGCCCTAGGTAAAATGACCATTATACCCCTAGGGTTTATATATGAACTTAATGCATGGGATTTTGATAAACATGATATGTATGATATGCACATGACATGTATGATATGCACATGATATGTATGATATGCACATGAGATGTTCATAAATGCATTGGGTTGGGAATTTATATGGATGGAGGAAGTGCAAAAGGGCTTATGCCCGCTTATTAAAGGGCTTATGCCCCTGCTTATCAAAAGGGCTTATGCCCTGCTTATTAAAGGGCTTATGCCCTAGTTATCAAAAGGGCTTATGCCCCGCTTATTAAAGGGCTTATGCCTGATTATTAAAAGAGGCTAGGCCTCCGGTTATATGATAAAGCGACTATGCCGCCAAGGAGAGTTATGGCGGGGTGGGTCGAGTTAATCCCCACATGGTGTGTTGGTTGGTGCAGTGGAGAGTAGCGGATGGTGGGTTGAGTAGTCTCCCAAATGGGTTGCATTCTTTCATTTGACATTACATGTGATATAAAATAGGCTGTGGGCCACACCTGCTTCTGAGAAAGGCTTGCCCAAGAATATGAAACTTGAAAAGGCTTCGCCCAGTGTTATGAGATATGAAATATGAAAAGGGCTATGGCCCAAGACATGCTTTGAGATTGGATTTGGGCTTAGACCCAACAGTCGCTATTGTTTTGGGCTCGAAAGGGCTTGTTGCACACTAAGTTTCCAAACTCACCCTTTCCTTAACCTTGCGGTGAGCCTTGATGTGGAGACTTGGGCGGAGGGGATTCAGAGGGCCACGGTGATTGTCTTTGGACTTTTAAATAAGCGTTGGTTTCCATTTAATTTCCTTTAATTATTATTTATTTTGGGTTGTAATAAGGCCATTCTAACTTTCCTTTTATTTCTTTTCGGATTATTTTAATTTTAACAACTTTAAAATTGGTTGATAATTATTCAAATGGGTTAGACTTAGGACGTGTTTTCAAAACGATACTTATTTTCAAAAAGTTCAACACCACGATTAATCGATTTATCAAAGTCGTTCACTTAAACAAATTTAAACTCGATATAACTAAGTGTGGCTATGGTTGTGGGCATGTCTAGGATTGGATCCAATCAAAGAGCTTGGTACTTAAGCAGCCTTCATGGCTCACCTCCTCTGTCTCGGATACCTACCTGGTGCCCAGCTTCCATACACTTTGTTAAATCAACAAAATATATGGTTTTAAAACACTAAAACGAAACACGGATTTTTAACTCCAATGTGGCACGTCAGATTTGACCATAACGTCTAGGCCGGGTTTGGGGTGTTACATTTAGTGGTATTAGAGCCAAGTTGCAAACAACTCGGCTGTGGATCGGGTCCAAAAATGTTTTCGAAAACTTAGGCCTAAGAAGGGTATTTTTGGAAAATGGTTTTTGAAAAGTTCATTTTAAAGATGTTTTGCGGAGAATATAGGTCAAAAAGGTACCAGTTTTTCTGTTTTAAATAAAGAGTTCAAAATAGAGGGAGTTTTCAAATCAAAGTTTTCAAATTTCTATTTTCGATGATCAAAAAACATGGTTTTTAAGTTCTAAATGGATTGGAGAAAGAAGTGGCGCACTGAATCCCCGGCACCAAGTCTGTAAGTATATTTTCTTTGCGATATATGATATTATGAATAGTGCTGAGACCCTACTATGATACTTTAGCTAGGGTAGAGCTGTAAACGGTAGGAATGAGACTGTAGCTAGTCTATGATGATACGAAAACAATCCTTGAACCGCTATATCTTCATAAGATATTTTCTTAATAAACAGTGGAACGTTATACTAATTTCATAAAACTTGTAAACAGAAAATTCGATATGAGTACAAGAGGAGCTCGTGCACGAGGCCGCGGACGTGGTCGAGGAAGGGTGCAAGCTGAATCTTCATCCTCAGGGCATAGGCCAGCTGAGGAGCCATCTGTGCCACAAGCAACGGAGACTGGGTCTTATGATCGGGCTGCGGGGGATGACGCTTTATCCCAAGCCATGTTAAGGGTTTTAGAAAGAGTAGCTGGAGCTAGTATTGGGACGGTGAATAGGGGGTCTATATCGGAGCGACTCCGGGCCAACGGAGCAGAAGTATTTAGGGGTGTATTTGGAGTAGTCCCAAATGTGGCAGAATATTGGCTAGAGGCAACAGAACGGATCATGGACGATCTAGACTGCTCAGTGGAGCAAAAGCTGAAAGGAGCTGTGTCGCTACTACGCGATGAGGCATACCGTTGGTGGATCACCATAAGGGAGAGTACCCCAATTTAGCAAGTAACCTGGGAATTGTTCAAAACGGCTTTTAAAGAGAGGTATGTTGGAGCAAGCTATGTAGATGCTCGTCGGAAGGAATTCTTGAATCTGACTCAAGGTGATAAGACTGTAGCAGAGTATGAGGCAGAATTTTTGAGGCTGAGTCGATATGCTAGTGGTATAGTGGCAACTGAATATGAGCACAGTGTCCGCTTCGAGGATGGTCTCCGCGATGAGCTTAGGATATTGATAGCTCCACAGAGGGAGCGTGGTTTTGCTGCATTGGTAGAAAAGGCTAAGATAGCCGAGGAGGTGAAGCTGACTGAGCGACAGAATCGTGAGAAGGATCGACCCAGATTCAAGAGGGATTTTAGACCCTCAAGTGCCACGAATCGAAATGTTAAAAGAGCAAGGATGGAGGAACCAGTGCGGGCAGTGCCAGTAAATACTTATAGACCGCAAGCTTGCAGGGACTGTGGTAAGGTGCATATGGGGGAGTGCTGGAAATGAACTGGAGCATGTTTTCGATGTGGGTCTAAGGAGCATAAGTTCAGAGAGTGTCCTCGGAGGACAGCTTAGGAGCTAGCGGCAGAGCAAAGGGATGTCCAACCACGGCGAGGAGGACCACCACCACAGAGGGGTCGTGGGCAAGGTAGAGGTGGCAATGGTAATAGACGAGGACGTGGGGCACCTGGCAGAGGTGCTGGACATGCTGAAGCTCGACAACCTGCGTTGGTTTATGCTGCACGACGTTGTGAGGAGGGTGACGCTCCTGATGTTATAACGGGTACGTTCTTCATTTATAGCATGCCTTACATCGCTTTGATTGATGTGGGTTCTACCCACTCGTATGTTGCTTGTGATGTATCTGGGCTTTGGATGTGCTTCCGAGAAGACCGTGAGTGGGGTATCGTTGATAAGTCCATTGGGACATTCGGTTAAGGTAGATAAAATTTTAGGAAGTACCGTTAGTGACACAAGATAAAATCTTTGAAGGAGATTTGATGGAGCGCCATTTGGGGATTTTGATCTTATCTTGGGAATGGATGGTTAACTAAGCACAAGGCGACGTTGGATTGTGCCGCAAAGAGGATGGTACTAAGAACCGCCAAGATGAGGAGATAATGGTCATAGGGGAACGAAGGGATTATTTATCAATGTTATTTTGCGTTAAGAGCCGAGAAGTTGATTCGAAAGGTTGTGAGGCGCACGGCCTTTGTAAGTTAAACGGGACTTGAGGAGATAACGGTGGAGTCGGTTAGGACTATTAAAGAATTTCGGGATGTATTCGGATGAACTTCCGGATTACCCTCAACAGAGAAGTCGAGTTTGGAATCGACTTACTACCGGAACGACTCTTGTGTCCATTGCGCCTTATCGGATGGCACCAAAGGAGTTGGTAGAATTGAAAGCTCGATTCAAGAGTCGTTGGATAGAGGGTTTATAAGACCAAGTGTTTCCGTGGGGAGCACCAGGATTCTGTTCAGAAGAAGAAAGATGGGACTATGCGAATGTGTATTGACTATCGGCAGTTGAATAAGCTGACTATCAAGAACAAGTATCCGTTACCAAGAATCGATGACCTGTTCGACCAATTAAAAGGAGCCTCGGTGTTTTCTAAGATCGACCTTAGGTCGGGATATCATCAATTAAGAGTTAAAGAGGGGGATATTTATAAGACGGCGTTTAGGACTCGATACGGTCATTACGAGTTTCTAGTAATGCCATTTGGGTTGACTAATGCACCGGCAGCATTCATGGATTTGATGAATCGGGTATTCCAACCATACTTGGATCGGTTCGTAGTCGCTTTTATTGACGATATCCCGTGTATTCGGAAACGAAGAGAAGCATGATGAGCATCTTCGTGTAGTCTTGCAAGTGTTAAGGGAGAAGCAACTTTATGCAAAGTTTAGTAAGTGCGAGTTTTGGTGAAGGAAGTTACCTTCTTGGGGCATGTTGTGTCCGCCGAGGGATCAAGGTGGACCTCGAAGATTGAAGCAATTTTTGAATGGAAGCCACCAAGTCGGTAACGGAGATTCAAAGTTTTCTGGGGTTGGCAGGTTATTATCAGATATTCGTGGAAGGATTTTTTGTGTTGGCAGCACCGTTAACGAAACTTATAAGGAAGGGAGCACCTTTTGTTTGAACAAATAAGCAGCAAGAGGCTTTTGAGAGGTTGAAGAAGGTTTTGATGAAAGCGCCAGTTTTGATTCAACCAGAGTCTGGTAAGGATTTCACTGTGTACAGCGATGCGTCACATGTAGGTTTGGGCTGCGTGTTGATGCAAGAGAGTAAAGTGGTCGCTTATGCTTCACGACAGCTTAAGCCGCATGAGGTGAACTACCCTACTCATGACTTGGAATTGGCAGCAGTAATCTTTGCACTTAAGATATGGAGGCATTACCTGTATGGAGAGAAATGCATCATCTATACGGATCACAAGAGTCTTAAGTACTTGCTGACTCAAAAGGAGCTGATTCTTAGGCAGCGAAGGTGGATAGAGTTGTTAAAGGACTATGACTGTTCGATCGAGTATCATCCAGGTAAGGCGAATGTCGTGGCTGATGCGCTAAGTCGAAGGGCTGTGGCGAAATTAAAGGCGATGTTTGCTCGTCTAAGTTTGTATGACGATGGAAGTTTATTGGTGGAGTTGCAAGTAAGACCGACTTGGGTAGAACAAATTAAGAAGCAACAGTTGGAGGATGAGGCGTTGGTTTCTCGGTTTCAGCAAGTTGAGAAGGGGGAGAATCCTGACTTTGGGTTAAATAGTGAGGGAGTTCTTTGTTTTCGAGGAAGAATTTGTATGCCGAAAGACTCCGATTTGAGATTGATGATTTTGAAAGAAGCACATAATGGACCTTGTGCTATGCATCCAGGAGGGAGTAAGTTGTATCGAGACTTGCGAGAGTAATATTGGTGGCCTGGGCTTAAGCGAGAAGTGACCGAATTTGTAGGAAGATGTTTGACATGTCAACAAGTAAAGGCCGAGCATCAACTACCTTCGGGATTGTTACAGCCGGTAAAGATACCACGTTGGAAGTGGGAAAGGGTAACTATGGACTTTGTGAGTGGGTTGCCGTTGACACCTTCTAAGAAGGAATCAGTTTGGGTGATTGTGGATAGACTCACGAAATCGCTCATTTCATACCGTCCGAACCGATTACTCACTTGAAGTTGGCCGATTGTATGTGGCGGAAATAGTACTGTTTTCGGTGTGCCAAGATCGATAATTTCAGATCAAACCCAAGGTTTACATCTCGATTTTGGCGAAGTTGCATGACGATTGGGAACGCGATTGATTTCAAGACGGCTTTTCACCCTCAATCGGATAGGCGATGAGAGGGTTATTCAGATTTTAGAGGATATGTTGAGGGGTTGTGCTATTGAATTTAGAGGCAGCTGGGAGGACCATTTGCCATTGGCGGAGTTCGCGTATAACAACAGTTACCAAGCAAGTATTCAGATGGCTCCATATGAGGCACTATATGGGCGAAGGTGTCGTTCGCCTACTTGATGGGCAGAATTAGGGGAAAGGAAAATACTTGGACCAGAGTTGGTAGCAGATACTGAAGACAAGATTAAGGTGATCAGGAAGAGGTTAAAAGAGGCGGCGGATCGACAAAAGTCTTATGCTGATCTAAAGCGTAAGGATATTGAATATGCGGTAGGGGACATGGTCTTTTTGAAAGTTTCGCCTTGGAAGAAGATTTTGAGATTTGGTAAGAAGGGTAAGTTGAGCCCACGGTTTATTGGGCCTTACCGAATCACTAAACGGATAGGGCCGGTGGCTTATCAGCTAGAGTTACCTCCAGAATTGGATCGCATTCACGATGTCTTCCATGTGTCCATGCTAAGGCGATACCGTTCTGACCCAACTCATATCGTGCCAGTTGCAAAAATTGAGGTACAATCGGATTTGACCTTTGAAGAGGAACCTGTGCAAATACTTGATCGTGATGTCAAGGTGTTGAGAAGGAGGTCAGTCCCGTTGGTAAAGGTACTTTGGAGGAACCATGGCAAGGAAGAAGCTACCTGGGAGACCGAAGAGGCAATGCGTCAGATACCCTCAACCTGTTTGGATCGAGTAAATTTTGAGGCCGAAATTTCTTTAAGGAGGGTTGAGTTGTAACATCCCGATTTTGGGTTTTTCATGATTCTTGATATTTTAAGTAAATTTCTAAAATTTGGTATGTGATTATAGAATTCATAATTTGGGTATGTAAATGGGCTTATGGAAGGCCCATGAGTTGGCCAAAACCCGGTAGAATTTTTAAATTTTGGACTTAGGAGTTAGGGGTTCTGGCTAGGTGCCCTTATAATAAGTTGTGGGTAAAACGTATCACAAAAAGAGCTTTGGTAAAGTGGCAAGGGTGACACCACTAAGCTCCTAAAAAGGTGGCGTGTGGAGCATAGAGGAAGACCTGGGTTCGATTCCCTGTGTTGGCAAATAAGAGTATTTATTTTTATGTGCAGGAAGGGTAAGTGTTGGAACCTAAGTGGATTCTGTAAGAGGAGAGTTGAATCAAGTTAAATGCATAAATTAAGGAGGGATAATGGGAGAGATTTTAGGGATGTGATATGGAGATAGAGTTGGCCGAATAAGGGAGATTGGAGAGGGGATTTTCGGCATTGGGGTATTAGGTTGGTAATTTCGGCATTAGGGTCTTAGTGGTGCCGATTTCTTCTTTGGTGTGTAGCCTTTTTCTCTCTTTTCTTTTCCAGCCGAATCTACCTTCCACTTATTCATTTTTTCCTTCTTTTTTCTTCTTTCAACACAGCCCACTATTTCCCTCCATTCACCATTGTTTCTTTCCTTAATCTCTACTTCTACAGAAATACCGCAAAAAGCCGAAATCAGTGAAGATAGGGGGTGCCGATTCTTTGTGACCAGCAACCTTTTCTTTTCTTTTCAATAGTTGGTGTTCGATTCCTTTACCTTTTAGGCATCCGAATTCAAGAGGTGAAAGACTGTGGTAAGTGTTCAAACTCTAAACAATTCCTAGTGTAATGTGGCAAAAGTCAAACCCCAAATTTAGGAGATGGCGAATGTGGGTATAGGCCTTATGGGGTCTTCTTTAACAGTTTTGTGGTTTATTTAGCGAAGGAGCAGCAAGGTGTAGTGTCGACTTGGAGTAGCTTGGATCACCGGAGTAGTTAGACCTAGTCATCAATCGCGACAAAGGTAAGGTGCCTAAGGCCATTATGGATGGTGGCTGAATGTGTAAGTGTTAATATTGGATAGCTCTTGATTTGGTTCAATTATTGCGAGCTGATCTATTTAACAAATGATTATAGGAGAAATCGTGTAGGATATCTCGTCGAGGAATATCACAAATCAGGTGTGTAACGAACCCTTTTTCATAGCTTAAAGCGATAAAATGCCGAAAAGCCGAAATGCCGAAATTCTGCCATTTTGAGGACGTGTGAGCAAGCGAACGCTCACTAGTTAGTTAGAATCGATGAGATGATGATTGGGAACAATGGAAACGGTAAGGACGTGATTTTGGCGTTCACGGTAAGTTGGGCCTCGAGGGGCTGAATTAGGGCCCAATAGGCTTTCGGGCCCATTTGGGTAAATTTGGTAGAAAATGGGAAATCTGTTAAATTGCATGATAAGACTGTTAAAACCGTTATGGGATATAGGATAAATGGGCCTAGATGACAGAATCGGCTAAGTAGGGCCTATTAGGGGTTTTTGGCCCAATAACTCGTTTTCGCTAAAAATGGGCCAGAATCACTGTTTGCACCCATGAATTGTTTGTAACCGTTAATGAACATGGAAACCCTAATTTTTGGTAAAATTACAAGATTACCGTTATAATATGAAAATGATCGTTTTGCCCCTAGGTAAAAATGACCATTATACCCCTAGGGTTTATATATGAACTTAATGCATGGGATTTTGATAAACATGATATGTATGATATGCACATGACATGTATGATATGCACATGATATGTATGATATGCACATGAGATGTTCATAAATGCATTGGGTTGGGAATTTATATGGATGGAGGAAGTGCAAAAGGGCTTATGCCCCGCTTATTAAAGGGCTTATGCCCTGATTATCAAAAGGGCTTATGCCCTGCTTATTAAAGGGCTTATGCCCGATTATTAAAAGAGGCTAGGCCTCCAGTTATATGATAAAGCATGACTATGCCGCCAAAGGAGAGTTATGGCGGGGTGGGTCGAGTTAATCCCCACATGGTGTGTTGGTTGGTGCAGGTGGAGAGTAGCGGATGGTGGGTTGAGTAGTCTCCCAAATGGGTTGCATTCTTTCATTTGACATTACATGTGATATAAAATAGGCTGTGGGCCACACGTTCTGATAGAAAGGCTTCGCCCAAGAATATGAAACTTGAAAAGGCTTCGCCCGGTGTTATGAGATATGAAATATGAAAAGGGCTATGGCCCAAGACATGCTTTGAGATTGGATTTGGGCTTAGACCCAACAGTTGCTATTGTTTTGGGCTCGAAAGGGCTTGTTGCACACTAAGTTTCCAAACTCACCCCTTTCCTTAACCTTGCGGTGAGCCTTGATGTGGAGACTTGGTAGGAGGGATTCAGAGGGCCACGGTGATTGTCTTTGGACTTTTAAATAAGCGTTGGTTTCCATTTAATTTCCTTTAATTATTATTTATTTTTGGGTTGTAATAAGGCCATTCTAACTTTCCTTTTATTTCTTTTTGGGATTATTTTAATTTTAACAACTTTAAAATTGGTTGATAATTATTCAAATGGGCTAGACTTAGGACGTGTTTTCAAAACGATACTTGTTTTCAAAAAGTTCAACACCACGATTAATCGATTTATCAAAGTCGTTCACTTAAACAAATTTAAACTCGATATAACAAAGTATGGCTATGGTTGTGGGCATGTCTAGGATTGGATCCAATCAAAGAGCTTGGTACTTAAGCAGCCTTCATGGCTCACCTCCTCTGTCTCGGATACCTACCTGGTGCCCAGCTTCCATACACTTTGTTAAATCAACAAAATATATGGTTTTAAAACACTAAAATGAAACACGGATTTTTAACTCCAATGTGGCATGTCAGATTTGGCCATAACGTCTAGGCCGGGTTTGGGGTGTTACAAAAAATCTCCACACGTAGTCATCGGGTCTTACCCAGAATATATCTCCACACGTAGTCATCGGGTCTTCCCCGGAATATATTTCCAAGTTTCATGTACATTTAATCACATGTTACAACGTTCACATCGACTGTCATATTTGTAATTCATTTGCCTCATCAAATATCTAATAATACACACCTTTCACATTTGGTCGTTCGGCCACAATATACGCACATCGCCTACATATTTCACACTAGCCATTCAGCTTTACCACATATACATATCTCATACATAGTTCACACTAGCCAGTCGGCTTTACCACATATACATATCTCATATATATATTTCACATTGACCATTCGGCTTTACCACATATGCATATCTCATACATATTTCACATTAGCCATTCGGCCTTATCACATATATGCATGTTCATATTCATCACATTGGCCATTCGGCCTTATCACACATATGCATGTTCACATTCATCACATTAGCCATTTGGCCTTATCTCATATACACACAATCACATAAAATCCTAAATCAAAATATAAATTTTCATGTATTCACATCACAATTATCCAAATATACTTCACATACCACATATACTATCATGTATACACTTTGTTTTGGCCGAACCTACATCAACCATTTTCCAATAAATAATTCAATTTCACGCCATACTATCATTTCATATTCGAATACTCATAAACTTACAATTTCACAAATTTTAATATCAAAGATCCATCTAACACTCATATATCATTTTACAATATCACGATTTAGAATTCACGTATGGGTTTAATTAATAGCTTGTGAGTAGCTAAAACAAGTTTTATCCATGTTTACAACAAAATCACATATTCACTATGAGCTGTTTTCCTGAGCGATAGTCACTAAATTATTTATAACTGGAGTTACAAAACTCCAAATCACTTGCCGTTAATTTTACCTGAATATAGACTCGTATATCTTCCTTCCATAAAATTTCCAGAATTTTAGGTTTGGCCAATCAATACCAGATTTTTCTTAAATTTTCCCCTATTTCACAGTTTGACTAATCTGACCACTCTTCACTACGAATCAAATTTTTCATTTTACAGAATTCAAAATGTGTTCTATTTGATTTCATTTGAAACTAGACTCATTAAGGAGTCTAAGCATATAAATTTTATCTTATAACCATTTTTGTACAAATTATAATGATTTTCTAAAAACAGAACAGGGGATTTGGAAGTCATTCTGATACTGTCCCACACAACTTTAAATATCTCTTTATAGGAAATTTCTTTGCTTACACGGTCTCTTTTATAAGAAACTAGACTAACTAAGCTTTGATTACATATTTTATTCAGCCTATAATTCCATTAAAAATTTATAGTGATTTTCTAAAATCACGTTACTGTTGCTGTCCAAAGCAAATTATTACCATTTGCTCTTAAATTTCCAAGTCCAAACACTTATGAACTTACCATTTGAGTTTAAGACATATCATGGCCACATCATATCTTATTAAATCAACTCATTATGTCCTATTATGATTGAATTTACTCAATGTTTAATCACTTAAAACTTACCTCGGAAGTGGTCGACGATTAGATATCCACGGCTATTCGTTTACTTTCTCTTTTCCCCTATCCGACTTTGATCCTCTAAGCTCTTGAGCTAATTCAAACAAATTTAACTTATTAAAGTCTCATTAAGCTAGCTTATGGCCGAATATGATAATGAATTTGATAGGTCATATGGCCACCTTTAGCTCAAATACAAAATAGTCATACGCATTTTTAATCACATTGAGCAATTTAACACAATTAATCTAACATTTCCTCATGTACACCTTTATGACCGGATACACTTATTATTAACCTAATATCACTTAACTAAGCACCTAACAAATTCTCCTTGAGCCAATTATCTAAATCAAGATAAAAGCATCGATATGCTTGCCCCTAACCGAATACATGCAACACCAATCTATCTCATGTGGCCGAATATGCATGTCTATGTTGAGGCCAATATATGCTTAATACTTCCTACAAATATGGTTACTTGTATTGACTACATACCATTTTGTTTCAAATTCAAAACTCGGCTAATACACATATACACACTAGTAAATCAAACACTAACATTTGCACTTCACCTTACTACCATTTCTCATCCAAATAACGTGAACAACAACCATATTTCTCTTCAACTTCCTACCATGGCCGAATGCATCAAAACACCATACCATTTCAATTTTGGTCATGGTTAAACAAAGAACTTAATGTTTAACTCAAAAATGCTAAAAAGAAAATTCAAAAGTCATCAATCCACCATCACATGTATCATTACAAAGCTTCACTTTTAGCATGCAAATGACATCAACATCAATCCACCTTAGCCGAATATCATCTCCATGACATAGCAAAGATTTGAACCATGGGCTAGGTAGAACTCAAGCTAACAACTAAAAGCATGCATGAATCTCATGGAACAACATCAAACATACCTTAACCTAGATACAAGTATGGCTGAACCTCTTCCTAATCCTCTTCCAAGCCGAACATGAAGCAAGAGAGCTCCTTCCTTCTTCCTTCCTCCTTAGAACTTTTAGCCAAAAAAGAATGTAAAAGGATGGACACTTTTTTTTTTCTTTGTTTTCATCATTTTCCCTTCCATTATTTAATTACCATGCTCCTTATTTTATCATTCCTCCCATGAAACACCAACATAACATGTTTATGACATGTTTTGCCCATCACACTTTGTCCACCCTATTTGTCATGGCCGGCCACTACTAATTAGGGGGGAAATTGACATGCAAGTCCACCCTTTTTATTACATGTACTAATAGATCCTTATGTTTTGACCTATCACATTTCAAAAGTGTCACACATAAGTCTTATTGACTAAATTCACATGCAATTTACTAAATCGAAGCTTAAAACTTTCACACATTCATATTCACATATTTTAGACAATCAATATCATATTCAAATAATTTGGTGACTCGGTTTAGGGGTCCTGAAACCGCTTTCCGACTAGGGTCACTTTAGGGGTGTCACATCATATCTCATGAAATATTTAAACATAGACATGCATCATCAGTGTAACACCCCTCACCCGTATCCCTCGCCGGAACAGGGTTCGAGGTGTTGCCCGACTTAAACTCAGTCAATCATACAAAAACAGTGCCGAAAAATTTCAATCAATTTAAAACATTTCTTTTCACATGCAATCTGTCCCATATATGGGCTTACGAGGCCCAAAACATCACTAGCCAACACCTTTGGCTAAATTATAATATCACATACTCAACATTAAAACCCTATACATGCCATAGACTCAAATACTAGGATTTACTTACACCAATAGCGTGAGCTCGATAGTGTGATAATATCTCCGTGAACTCCAACCCGAGCAGTAAATCAAGTCAACAATCTATAAAACAGAGGAATGTAACAAAGAGTAAGCTTTCATAAGCTTAGTAAGTCTTAAGCAATGCAAACAAATAAACGCAATTATACTTGATTATTCAATTTCTTAAGTGGCCATATTCTAGGTATATTGCCATCGGCGAATACACACAAACACATAATGCACGTTCAGCATTCTTATCACACTTAATCAATTCAGTATAACATAATTAAATCGAATACTTTCACATACAATCACACCGACGACCGGTGTATCATGATCATAGATATAGTTATAACATTTATTCACGTATGTATCACAATGCACGCTTATGATTCATTGCGATCAAACTCACATATGAGTACATAATGCGCACTGCCCACTTAACGTCATTGAATGTATTCATTTGTCAACCTAACACAAGGTACCTTAGTCATGGACTTTTCTCAAATCACCGGCATTTCGCCTGTTAGGCTTGAGGCTCGATATAAGTTCACCGGCATTATAGCCTGCTAGGCTCGAAGGCCCGAATAGTATCTTACCGGCATTATAGTTTGCTAAGCTCAAAGGCCCGAATAATCAAGTTAACAAGTTCCATATAACATATTCATATCAATTAAGTGCTAACATCATTTGAACGTATATAATTATACATCTCAAACACTTTTCTTTCATCTCATTTTCACACTTAGCATTTGATAGCTTATGCATAACATTTCACTCACGTTCATTTCAAACTTATCATTCGATTATAAAAGCATATTGCATTTTTACCAACATGTTATACTTGCCATTAGGCCATATAAGCATGATACAATACACTATCATTTCATCTTTAACATTCGGCTAAACCCTTATCTGACAAGGAACACCGAATTCACATAACATATGATTTCACCGGCATTACGCCTACTAGGCACGAAGGCCCGAATACACATCACCGGCACGAAACCTGCTAGTCACGAAGGCCCGAATACACATCACCGGCATGAAGCCTGCTAGGCACGAAGGCCCGAATACACATCACCGGCACTAAGCCTGCTAGGCACGAAGGCCCGAATACACATCACCGGCACTAAGCATGCTAGGCACGAAGGCCTGAATATAATACCAGCACTAGGCCTGTGGGATTTATCCCAGATATAATACCAGCACGAAGCCTGCAGGATTTAAACCGAATACACATCAAATATCATGCATATTTAATCATATATTAATACATCTTATTCAACATATCACATTCGTAGTCATTTGCAACATTCGGGTATAAGGTCCATATGAACACCATCGTTTACATTTCGGTTCAAAAGTCATCCATAAATATCACATATCCATTTCACAATTCAAACTTAACCCATAGTGACCATTCGACTATAAGTCATATACATAAATTATTTATCGCACAACTTAATTCAAGGAGAACCAAAAGGTCACGATTCATCTAATATATACATATTGCTCACTGATTCACACTCAACCTTTCAAATTAGCAATTATAAGATGGTTCTGCACATAGCCCATCCTTATCGATAATTTACAATGGTTTTACCCTTACTCACATATATGTCATAGGCATTTTTACCTATGCTTCGCAATTCACATTCATGATTCAATTCCAATCGATTTAACATGCATAAGTACATATCACATACCTTAATAATTTACTTTACGGAATGAATCCACATATCGTATGAGCCCAAAGTCTTATAGCACCACACTTTTAATAGTTTACCTCATCGAAGTTCACATTTAATCACTTTAGTGCCAAGCCATATTCGACTACCACAAAGGACTAATAATAATAATTTTATACACATCATGGTTTCCTTTAGGTATTTAATAATCATAAATCGTGATATCTCCACCAGCACATATACGACACAGTTTATTCATTGTAACACTCATTTAGTGTATCAAATTTCCAAATCCAATTCAACTTAAGCATAATAGCCATAATCGGCTTATAGCCTTAAATCATTACATATTCGGCACATTAACTAAATAAAATTTACATTCCCTTTTCCATATTAATTTAACTCTTGGGCATATAAAAAGGAATCAAACTTAAACACTTAAGAACTTACCTTGAATGTTGCCGAACGATTACAACGACTATTCGATTACTTTCTCTTTTCCCTTATCCGAATTTTGCCCCTTTATGCTATTGAGCTTAAATTCAAAGATTTTAAACTAGTCATTATTCGACTATTCGAGAATCACTTTCAAAATATAATGTATACATATATATATATATATATATTCGACTTTCACACCTACTGATCATAGTAAGCTTATAAGAAATCAATAAGCAACTCATTAACAAATTTTTGTCAATGTTTACCACATAATCATAATTTCACTACAAGTCGTCTTCCGAGCAACAGTCACTAAATCATTTATAAGCTGAGCTACGAAACTCCAAATCAAGTGCCGTTAATTTTCCCTGAAGATAGACTCATATATACTTCATCCATAAATTTTCAGAATTTTTGGTTTGTCCAATCAATGCCAGATTTTTCTTAAAATTTCCCCTGTTTCACTGTTTGACTAATCTGACCACTCCTCACTACGAATCAAGTTTCTCATTGTACAGAATTCAAAATATGTTCTCATTTATTTCATTTGAAACTACACTCATTAAGGAGTCTAAGAATATAAATTTCATCTTATGAAAATTTTTGTACAATTTATAATGATTTTATAAAGACAGAACAGAGGATCTAGAAGTCATTCTGACCCTGTACCACATCACTTCAAATATCTCATTATCAAGAATTATTTTGCTTGCACGGTTTGTTTTATAAGAAACTAGACTCATTAATCTTTAATTAAAAATTTATTCAGCTTCTAACTCATCTCCCACAATTTATGGTGATTTTCTAAAATCACGTTACTGCTACTGTCCCAAACAGATTTATTACCAAATCACTCTTTCACACATACCTTGCATGCATGTTATTTAAACATGCATATCACCAATCAATCATCACATATCTATAATTTTACTTAGGCATAATCTTCATTTCATCATTTTAAAGCACAACATGTTATCCGATTTTTCCCTTAGCATCTAAGGCACATGCATGCTCATTTGCTTGGCTTAACTTCACCTATCTTCCATTTTTCATCAAAAGGACATGAAACAACAACCATTTCCTTCATTTTAATTCATGACCGAATGCTCACAACACAACCAGAGATCAAAATATGCTTCATGAGTTAGGGTAGAATCAAGAAGAACTCATGAACATCAAGATAGAAGCAAACTTACCATGAACTTACCTTGGATTTGTGCCATACTTATGCCATAACTTCAATAAAAAATTTGCACATGTTGTCTACCATTAACACCATGGTCGGCCACTACACATAAAATGGGGAGTTTGACATGTAAATCTTCCTATTTTGCACTACTATTTATTAGGCCACTACGTATTAGCCTATAGCATTTTCAAAAAACTTTCACATAGGTCCTATTTCATAATTCCACTCACAAATGGCAGAATCAAAGCATGGGATTTTCACACATGCAGTTTCACATGAAATAAACACATAATATAACATTTGATTATTTTTTTGGGTCTCGGTTTTGTGAACCCGGAACCACTTTCCTACTAGGTCCAAATTAAGGCTATCACAACTCTCCCCCCTTACGAATTTTCATCCCTGAAAATCTTACCAGAAGAATTAGTTTCCACTCTAAAAACGTTTTAGCAAAATTCTTGGAATCACAATTTTCCATTCTTCACATGTATCTCTTTTTACCAAAAAAATCCGAAACTTTGGTCTACACCAACAGATCACATCATAGATACTTTAGTCACTTCATCAAATAAAACCTTGCACATGCAAACCCCATCTTACCGATCTTTTCTCTTCAGATGATAAATCATAATCCAATAAGATTTCTCTATTAGAAAATAATAAAATTTTTGACTCAATTTGGATAGAAATTCTATCTCACAACCACTTCTATAATACCACTGATTTTTTTTATTCCATATACTTGTATAATCTATTACAACCCAGATAAACAAACATTTCACAATCAGAGTTCATATGAAGATCCTTTACATAACTATTAATCCATCTATATACTTATTCCATATCAGAACAATAATAACATTAACAGAAATCTTATATGTCCAGATATCCAAAATCAAATAACTATTACTCTGAACTCATTTTGAACTATCACATCTCATATACTTTTATAAGATGGAATACCATTCAATAGAAACAGAAGAATAACATCGTATGGATTTATCCTTGAATTTATTCCGATCATACTACAATGAAATCTTATAATAATAACACTGATAAGGGGGTGGGGTCGTTAAGCCTCGAATGGAACTTTCATATTTGTATACACAGATAACTTTATCACTCATCATAATATTACGCATATTGATTCAAACATTTCAAATTTCCAATTCGTTACAGATACAATTTCACATATCTTAGTAATGCACGCAACTTTATTTCAAGTGATTATTAGAAAAACATAAGTGAATTTATCACAATTCACACTTCCATTTCTCTTACTCAAATTACCAATAATGTCTTATCAAGTTTCCACATTTAGTATTGATCACTTGTCAATATTTATCAAATCGGAAAATGTCTTACGGTTTTGAGTACATCGCTTACTTGATGCAATAGTCCAACTATGGTCTTATACTAGTTCGCTTCGCCTGCGTCTTTGATGCCTATTCCCGATAGGTCTTACACTAGCACTCACTGGTCGTGCCGATGCCTATCGAGATAGGTCTTACGCTTAGCACAAGTCGAGCTGATGCGACGTCCCCGACGGGTCTTACACTAGTTCATCTGTCTCATGTATTGCCATGGTCCAACCATGATCTTTTCCGTCAATTCATTAGTGAACGATCATAGTCATTCCCTTTCAATTCCGTCATATCACAAATATATCACAATCAGTTCAATAGCATTTTCGGATCAATTAATAATAGCTCGGTTGGAACACATCATTACCTGAGCAAAACAATTTATAAAAGCTGAGAGATATCACACTATACTTGCTATGTTAGTCCGAAAACTAACTAAACCATAGCTCTGATACCATTAAATGTAACACCCCTCGCCCGTATCCCTCGCCTAAATAGGGTTCGAGGTGTTGCCCGACTTAAACTCAATCAATCACACAAAAATAGTGCCGAAAAATTTCAATCAATTTAAAACATTTCTTTTCACATGCAATCTGTCCCATATATGGGCTTACGAGGCCCAAAACATCACTAGCCAACACCTTTGGCTAAATTATAATATCAAATACTCAACATTAAAACCCTACACATGCCATAGACTCGAAATACTAGGATTTACTTACACCAATAGCTTGAGCTCGACAGTGTGATAATATCTCCGGCGAACTCCAACCCGAGCAGGTAACCGAAGTCAACAATCTATAAATCAACAGAGTAAGCTTTCATAAGCTTAGTAAGTCTTAAGCAATGCAAACAAATAAATGCAATTATACTTCGATTATTCAATTTCTTAAGTGGCCATATTCTAGGTATATTGCCATCTGGCCGAATACACACAAACACATAATGCACGTTCAGCATTCTTATCACACTTAATTTGAATTAGTATAACATAATTAAATCGAATACTTTCACATACTTTCACACCCTGACTCGGTGTATCATGATCATAGATATAGTTATAACATTTATTCACGTATGTATCACAATGCACGCTTATGATTCATTGCGATCAAACTCACATATGAGTACATAATGCGCACTGCCCACTTAACGTACTGAATGTATTCATTTGTCAACCTAACACGAGGTACCTTAGTCATGGACTTTTCTCAAATCACCGGCATTTCGCTTGTTAGGCTCGAGGCCCGATATCAGTTCACCGGCATTATAGCCTGCTAAGATCGAAGGCCCGAATAGTATCTCACTGGCATTATAGTTTGCTAAGCTCAAAGGCCCGAATAATCAAGTCAACAAGTTCCATATAACATATTCATATCAATTAAGTACTAACATCATTGGAACGTATATAATTATACATCTCAAACACTTTTCTTTCATCTCATTTTCACACTTAGCATTTGATAGCTTATGCATAACATTTCACTCACGTTCATTTCAAACTTATCATTCGATTATAAAAGCATATTGCATTTTTACCAACATGTTATACTTGCCATTAGGCCATATAAGCATGATACAATACACTATCATTTCATCTTTAACATTATGCTAAACCCTTATCTTACAAGGAACACGAATTCACATAACATATCATTTCACCCCAGGCATTACGCTCGCAAGGCACGGCGTCGAATACACATCACCAGCACGAAGCCTGCTAGGCACGAAGGCCTGAATACACATCACCGGCACTAAGCCTACTAGGCTCGGAGGCCCAAATACACATCACCGGCACTAAGCCTGCTAGGCACGAAGGCCCGAAAATAATACCAGCACTAGGCCTGCGGGATTTATCCCAGATATAATACAAGCACGAAGCCTGCAGGATTTAATCCGAATACACATCAAATATCATGCATATTCAATCATATATTAATACATCTCATTCAACATATCACATTCGTAGTCATTTGCAACATTCGGGTATAAGCTCCATATGAACACCATCGTTTACATTTCGGTTCAAAAGTCATTCATAAATATCAAATATCCATTTCACCATTCAAACTTAACCCATAGTGACCATTCGACTATAAGTCATATACATAAATTATTTATCGCACAACTTAATTCAAGTAGAACCAAAAGGTCACGATTCATCTAATATATACATATTGCTCACTGATTCACACACAACCTTTCAAATTAGCAATTATAAGATGGTTCCGCACATAGCCCATCCTTATCGATAATTTACGATGGTTGTACCCTTACTCACATATATGTCATAGGCATTTTTACCTATGCTTCGTAATTCACATTCATGATTCAATTCCAATCGATTTAGCATGCATAAGTACATATCACATACCTTAATAATTTACTTTACAAAACGAATCCACATATCGTATTAGCCCATAGTCTTATAGCACCAGACTTTTAATAGTTTACCTCATCGAGGTTCACATTTAATCACTTTAGTGCCAAGCCATATTCAGCTACCACAAAGGACTAATAATAATAATTTTATACACATCATGGTTTCCTTTAGGTATTTAATAATCACAAATCGTGATATTTCCACCAGCACATATACGGCAGTTTATTCATTGTAACAATCATTTAGTGCATCAAATTTCCAAATCCAATTCAACTTAAGCATAATAGCCATAATCGACTTATAGCCTTAAATCATTACATATTCGGCACATTAACTAAATAAAATTTACATTCCCTTTTCCATATTAATTTAACTCTTGGGCATATGAAAAGGAATCAAACTTCAACACTTAAGAACTTACCTTGAATGTTTCCGAACGATTACAACGGCTATTCAATTACTTTCTTTTTTCCCTTATCCGAATTTTTCCCCTCTATGCTCTTGAGCTTAATTTCAAAGATTTTAAACTAGTCATTATTCGACTATTCGAGCATCACTTTCAAAATATAATATATACATATATATATATTCGACTTTCACACCTACTGATCATAGTAAACTTATAAGAAATCAATAAGCAACTCATTAACAAATTTTTGTCAATGTTTACCACATAATCATAATTTCACTACAAGCTGTCTTCCTGAGCAACAGTCACTAAATCATTTATAACTGGAGCTACGAAACTCCAAATCAAGTGCCGTTAATTTTCCCTGAAGATAGACTCATATATACTTCATCCATAAAATTTTCAGAATTTTTGGTTTGTCCAATCAATACCATATTTTTCTTAAAGTTTCCCCTGTTTCACTATTTGACTAATCTGACCACTCCTCACTACGAATCAAGTTTCTTATTGTACAGAATTCAAAATATGTTCTCGTTTATTTCATTTGAAACTACACTCATTAAGGAGTCTAAGAATATAAATTTCATCTTATGAACATTTTTGTACAATTTATAATGATTTTATAAAGATAGAATAGAGGATCTAGAAGTCATTCTGACCCTGTCCCACATCACTTCAAATATCTCATTATTGGAAATTCTTTTACTTACACGGTTTGTTTTATAAGAAACTAGACTCATTAAGCTTTAATTAAATAATTTATTCAGCTTCTAACTCATCTCCCACAATTTATGGTGATTTTCCTCAATCACATTACTGCTGCTATCCCGAACAGATTTATTACCAAATCACTCTTTCACACATACCTTGCATGCATGTTATTTAAACATGCATATCACCAATCAATCATCACATATCTATAATTTTACTTAAGCATAATCTTCATTTCATCATTTTAAAGCACAACATGTTAGCCGATTTTTCCCTTAGCATCTAAGGCACATGCATGCTCATTTGCTTGGCTCAACTTCACCTATCTTCCATTTTTCATCAAAAGGACATGAAACAACATCCATTTCCTTCATTTTAATTCATGATCGAATGCTCACAACACAACCAAAAATCAAAATATGCTTCATGAGTTAGGGTAGAATCAAGAAGAACTCATGAACATCAAGATAGAAGCAAACTACCTTGAACTTACCTTGGATTTTTCTTCCCCAAGTGACCGAACATTCAAGAGATCTTTTCCTCTCCTTTCTCTTCTATTTTCAGCTTTCATGAACAAGAATGAACAAAAACCTTCCTTTTCTTCCTTTTTGTTATCCTATTACTAAACATTTTATGACACAAAATAACATATATTATTTGTGCCATACTTATGCCATAACTTCAATAAAAAATTTGCACATGTTGTCTACCATTAACACCATGGCCGGCCACTACACATAAAATGGGGAGTTTGACATGCAAATCCTCCTATTTTGTACTACTATTTATTAGGCCACTACATATTAGCCTATAGCATTTTCAAAAATTTTCACATAGGTCCTATTTCATAATTACACTCACAAATGGCAGAATCAAAGCATGGGATTTTCACAGATGCACTTTCACATGAAATAAACACATAATATAACATTTGATTATTTTTTTCGGACTCGGTTTTGTGATCCTGAAACCACTTTCCGACTAAGGCCAAGTTAGGGCTGTCACAATCAGTAGGTTTACATCTTACATCACTATACAAAAGAATAAGTATACCCTTTAGGGCCTTACATTGGCTAGCCAAATGACACATATAACAAAATAACCAAAAATCCTATACATGTCATTAAACAAAATAAAAGTATCTATATACCAAAGCAGAACAAGTCGATAATGTGTTGATTCTCCAACCGTCTTCCAATCTTCACGAGTCCACGAGCTCTGTAAGACAGGGAAAAGAGAAAGGGTCATTTATATGCTTAGTAAGTCCGGATAACTGGATAGTAAACTTACCAGTTAATTAGCATACAACCATATTTAGGCAATAATTCCAATAAGCATGAAATAGTTTCCCTATCACATACACTCAGTCATCAAGTTAGTCTCATAACAATACATCATGTCATTAGTCTTAGATGAGCTCATCAATTCAATATTTCCATTTCCATTTCCATTTCTCCTGTTAATCCTGTTGAATTCCTCGAAAATCACAATGGATAACCTAATTACCGTCAAGTCATACAAGTGATCGTCTCAAGTATGCACTCTCGTGAACCTTATATCTTACGGGGGGTTTACCAGTCCAGGCTACATCCCCCGTAGTAGTAACTCACAGAGCAATTTTAGGATTACCAGTCCAGGCTAAATCCCTCTTAACGACAATTGCTCTCATCAGCTCGGATCTGAATTGCCAGTCCAGGCTAAATTCAGTCCTCAATCGGATTACCCGTCCAGGCTAAATCCTTAATGCACCCATATTCTTTGGAAGGCTCAATCACTCAAGGAACACCCGTCCGGGTTAGATCCTTTCTATTTTGAGATCATCGGATTACCCGTCTGGGCTAAATCCTTTTCTGCAACACGTGCAGGATCTCATGTCATGTAAGCCATAATTTATCCATCGGATCTCCCTTTTCCATTTCAATCGGGATATTTATCATCTTTCATTTACACAAGCACATTTCATGAATTATCATGCCATGAATATCTAAATTTTCATACATTCAAGAACATGCATGTTTAAGTATATTAAGAGTTTACTTCGGGTTATATGAACATACCTGGTAATTGCTTCGGTTTCGTATTTCGGTTATTCTGAAACCTTTCGTTTTCCACAGTCGACCTTTGGAATTGGTTCCTCAGGGTCTAAATCAATAAATTTTGACTATTAATACATCACATTTTTCATTTTAGGATTTAAAACTCACCCCTAGGCAAAATTACCAATTTGCCCATAACCTTTCACACTTTTAAAATTTAGTCCTAAGGCTCGTATAATGAAATGCATGAAATTTTTAAGTTACCCAAGCCTAGACGAATATTTTTCTTGTGTATAGCAGCCCACGTTTTTTTTTCACATTTTTTTACCCATTTTCACAACTTTTACAAAATGGTCCCTTAAGCCATTTCCATGAAAAACTACTTAGTAAAAGTTGTTTACTATCCTTTAAACTCTCATATTCCTCCATAAATCATCAAAACACAAACATCTCATGCATGGGTAAATTTTTGAACATGAACCCTAGCTTGAAATATGGGTAGAAATAGAGAGAGCATGTTACGAGGATCTCAAAAATACGAAGAGCATTAAAAACGAGGCTAGGGAGCACTTACTATTGAGCTTGAAATGTTGAAAACCCTAGCTATGGAGAGCATGAAAATTTTGGCAGCACAGAGAAGATGAATGACATGATTTTGGTTTATTTTACACTTTTTATTCTTTAATTAACCAAATGACCAAAATACCCTTCATTACTAAACTTCCAAAATTTACCAAGCATGCTCATTTTTGTCCAAAAACTTAAAAATTGGAGGACCTCTAATTAATAATCCATAGTAATTTCATACTAATTTCTTCTAGAACCCAAGTTTTGCATTTTATTCAATTGGGTCCTTAATTTCCAATTGGACACCTTAGACATAGAATTTCTTCATGAAACTTTAACACATGCTATCCTAGACCTCATAAAGATCATAAAATATTTATTTTAACATTGGATTTATGGTCCCGAAACCACTATTCTGACTAGGCCTAATTTGGGATGTTACAGACCAAGTCCCTATACATGCCATAACTCAAAAAATTGAAATCATTAGTACTCAAAATATTAATTTGATAGTGTGACTGGACCTCCGACAATCTCCAATCCCCAAGCTGGCTTGGTGACACTATAAGACAAGGGAAAAGAAAGGGGAGTAAGCTATAAATCTTAGTAAGTTCCCATGCAAATAATAAGCATTATAAACTCACATTTAACATACAATTAACATGAAGTAAATTAACATAAATGTCATTATAAATCTCATAGTCAAACTTACTCAATCACAACCTTACCGAGAGATTCATCACATATCGAGCTCATTAAGCATGAGTTTTATGTACATACCTGTACTAATTTACAACATACCATAGTCTTTCACAACTTTGACATTCTTGTTGCGTTTCCCGTTGAACCACTTGGAATACTAAAGGATACTCAGGAATCTCGCACACATAGTACCATACCAATGCCATATCCTAGACATGGTCTTACATGGGATCTCGTATTGATGCTAATAGCCCAGCTATAGTCTTAAATGAAGTTTCATACAGATGCCATATCCCAGATATGGCCTTATGCGTAATCTCAATAACCCTAATATCATGACATTTGTATCCTAACGATTCCTAAGATTCAACCGGGATTTCATGCTTATCAAACTTTGTCGATTACGTTCAAGAGAAAATCACAATTCATATAATATTAAAGAAATTAATGCATAAATAACAATGCATTATTTACATACGAACTTACCTCGGTACAAAAATAGTAGAAATGGACCTAATCGTCAAACACTTTGTTTTTACCCCGATCTAGGTCTGAACCTCATTTCTCTTGATCTATAATAGCAAATTTAACTCTTTTATTATCCACATTATTCAATTTAGTCCAAAAATCATATTATGACAAAAGTACATTTTTGCACCTAAACTTTAACATATTTACATTTTGGTCCCTAGGTTCGTAAATTGAAATCTATTCAATTTCTTCAAGACCCAAGCCTAGCTGAACCTCTTCCATCCTTATAACAGCCCACATGTTCATTTAATCACACTTTTACACACATTTTTGTAACTTTTACGAATAGGTCCTTTTTAGGTGTTTCATCAAAAATCACTTTGTAAAAGTTGTTTCTCATACTTCAAACATACATTTTCTACCATTAGATGTCAAAATACACAAATATCTAACATGGGTCAAACCCTAGACCTTAATCATTTCTCAAATTAATGGTAGAAATAGATAGACCGAGTGATAACGAGTTCAAAAATGTAAAGAACATTAAAAATGGGGCAATAACAAACTTACAATCGAGCTTGAAAGTGGCCAGACCCTAGCTATGGCTTCCATTCTAAATTTTGGCTCAAGCATGAAAAAGATGGACTAAATTTTGGCTTGATTTTTGGTTTTTAATTCATTTAATTACCGAATGACCAAAATGCCCTTTTTTCAAAACACTAAAATTCTCTTACCTCATGTCTATTTCTGTCAAACTTAAAGTAAAATGGTCTAATTACTGTATAAGGACCTTCACTTTAAAATTTCATAGAAATTAGACACCTCAACCATGTAGAACTCAACTTTTGCGTTTTTTACAAATTAGTCTTTTTTACTAAATTGAGTGCTCAATCATTAAAATTTTCGAACGAGATTTTTACGAGATCTTTCCATAAAATTGTAGATAATAAAATATAATAAAAATAAGCTTTTCCTAAGTCAGATTCATGGTCCCGAAACCACTATTTCGACTAGCCCCAAAATTAAGTTTTACAACTATTCCCCCTTTAGTGATTTTCGTCCCCGAAAATCTTACCAGAAAATAGGTTTGGGTACTATTTTATCATAGTCTCCTCAGGTTCCCACATAGCCTCTTCGATGCCATGTCATTGCCATAAAACATTCACTAGGGTTATACTTTTATTTCTCAACTATTTAACTTGATGAGCTAAGATCTTGATCGGTTCTTCACCATACGTCATATCCTGTCAAATCTCAATCTCTGATGGAGAAATCACATGTGAAGGATCGGAATGATATCATCACAACATCGACACATGAAACACATTATGCATTCTTTCTTACTTTATCAATAAAGCTAACCGATAAGCCACTGGCTCTATTCTTTCAAAACTTCATATGGTCCAATGAAACGTGGACTTAACTTGCCTTTACGACCAAATCTGAGAACTTTCTTCCACGAAGATAATTTCAAAAATACTTTATCACCAACTTGAAACTCAATCTTTTTTCTTTTCAAATCTGTATACGACTTTTGTCGGTCTGAAGTGGCTTTCAAGCAATCATAGATCACCTTCACTTTTCTTCAGTTTCTCTAACCAAGTCAACCCCGTGAATCTATTTCTCACTAAGTTCAGTTCAATACAAAGGTGTTTGGCACTGGCGTCCATACAATGCTTCATAAGGCGCCATCTTTATACTCAATTGAAAATTGTTGTTATAGGCAATTTCGACCAATGGTAGATATTTTTCCCAACTATCTTCGAATTTTAGAACACAACATCGAAGCATATCTTCGAGAATGTGAATTGTTCTTTCGGACTGATTGCCGATTTGTGGATGAAAAGCAGTACTAAATTTTAGCTTCGTACCCAAAGCTTTGTGTAACTTCTTCCAAAATCTCGAAGTGAATCTCGGATCTCTATCCGAAATAATAGAAATAGGCAATTCGTGCAATCTTACAATCTCCGAAATGTACAATTCAACTAGCTTATCAAGTGAATAATCAGTACATACCGTATAAAATGAGTTGATTTCGTCAATCTATCAACCACAACCTATACGGTATCTTTCTTTTTCGGAGTCAAAGGCAAATTCGTTACGAAATCCATCGTAATCCTATCCCATTTCCACTCGGGCACCATCACTGGCTGAAGTAAACCCGAAGGCACTTGGTGTTTGGTCTTCACTTGTTAACAAATCAATCATCTCAAAAAAAACTCTAAAATATCTCGTTTCATACCAGACCACCAATACAAGTTCTTGAAATCATTATACATTTTCGTACTACGCAGATGCACAGATAAACAACCATTATGTGCTTCATGAAGAATTTCTTGAATAAGTTCATCATTTTTTAGTACACAAATTCTACCTCGATACATCAAATAGTCATCAGATCTGATATGAAAATCTGAATCACTACCCGGTTCACAATGAACTCTCTTGGCTTGCAAATCAGTGTCACATTTCTAAGCTTCACAAATTTGTTGAAGAAATAATGGTCTAGCTCTTAACTCAGGTAGAATAGAACCATTATCGGAAAAATTCAACTTTGTATTCATCGCTCTCAAAGCAAACAAAGACTTTCTACTCCACGCATCTGCGATTGCATTTGCCTTACTCGGGTGGTAATCAATTACTAGCTTATAATCTTTTAGTAACTCAAGCCTAAGTTTAAATCATTCCGAGTCATTAAGTATTTCAAAATCTTATGATCGAAAAAGACATGACATTTCTCACCATACAAATGGTGTCTCCAAATTTTCAGAGCAAACACAATAGCAGCTAATTCCAAATCATGCATCGGATAATTCTTCTCGTGCGATTTCAACTGTCTCGAGGCATAAGCTATCAATTTACCCTCTTGCATCAATACACATCCTAATCCATCCATTGATGCATCATTATAAATCACAAACACTTTTCTCAGTTCAGGTTGTACTAAAATCGGCGCCTCAGTCAATAATTGTGACAGCCCTAAATTGACCCTAGTTGGAAAGTGGTTTCGGGACCACAAGACCGAGTCATAAAAATAATTAACCATTATATTTGATGCTTATTATATGTATATAGGCATGTGTGAAAATTTCATGTTTGAATTTTGTTAATTGTAAGTGAATTTTGCTAAATAGGACTTGTGTGAGAAAATTTAGAAATGTGCTAGGCAAATGTTAAAGTGGCCTATTGATGCATGCTAGAAAATGTTGTCCTTGCATGTCAAAATACCCAAAACTTGGGATGGTGGCCGGCCATGCTATGGGTAAAAAGGAATTATAAACATGTTATGTTAGTGTTTCATGGGAGGAATGATAAAATAAGGAGCATGGTAATAAAATAATGAAAAGGAAAATGATGAAGAAAAAAGAAAAAGAAAAAGTTCTCATGTTGTTCAACTTGGCCGAATAGAAGAAAGAAAAAGAAGGGAAAGAGCTTGGAGAAAATCGGCTATGGTGGTTCACTAGACTAAGGTATGTTGATGTTGTTCCATGAGATTCATGCATATTTTTAGTTGTTAGCTTGAGTTCTACCTAGCCCATGGTTTAAATCTTTGCTATGAGATGGAGATGATATTCGGCCATGGGTGTTGTCTTCTTGGTTGGTGTTTGATGTTGTGGGATGAGGCATGAAGATGAGTTAAGTTTCGGCTAAGGTGGACTTGTGTTGATGTCATTTGCATGCTAAGTGTGAAGCTTTGTAATGAGACATGTGATGGTGATTGATGACTTTTGGATTTTCTTTTTAGCATTTTTGAGTTAGACATTAAGTTCTTTGTTTAACCCATGACCAAAATTGAAATGGTATGGTGTCTTGATGCATTCGGCCATGGTAGGAAGTGGATGAGAATTGGTAGTAAGGTGAATTGCAAATGTTAGTATTTGATTACTAGTGTATATATGTGTATTAGCCGAGTTTTGAACTTGAAACAAAATGGTATGTAGTCAATACAAGTAACCATATTTGTAGGAAGTATTAAGCATATAATCGGCCTCAACATAGACATGCATATTCGGCCACATGAGGTAGATTGGTGTTGCATGTATTCGGTTAGAGGCAAGCATATTGATGCTTTTATCTTGGCTTAGATAATCGGCTAAAAGAGAGTGTGGGCTAATATGTTGAGTTGATTCATGATTTCATATATATGTGACTCTAATGTCTAATGTATATATGGGTTAAGTACCTTGAGTTTCTCTTTTGATGTTCAAATGATTAAATCAATTTATTTGTTAAATTAAGCTCAAGAGCAAAGGGAACTAAATCCGATAAAGGGAAGGAAAAAGTGATCGAATAGTAGTCGAAATCGTTCGACAACATCCGAGGTAAGTTTTGAGTAATGAAACTTAGTTTACGATTTGATTAAGTCATGACGTATAAGCATAACAAATATACGGTGATATAATGATTCTACTTGAATTATATGTTGAGTTAATTAGTCTATACGTATGATGGGTAGCCGTATGTGCATAGAGATCATGACATAAAGCAAACCAAATCATGCTGTTTGTATGTGGCTATTGAGCCGAAAATGGGAATGCTTAATAATTGACTTGTGTTTGAATTCTAGTTATGAAAATGAAATAAAGATGTGTCATGATTTACTGATATGTGCATGAATATTCGGATGATAACGGGGCTAAGTCCCGAAGGCATTTGTGCGAGTTACTATTTTCGGGCTAAGTCCCGAAGGCATTTGTGCGAGTTACTATATCCGGGCTAAGTCCTGAAGGCATTGGTGCGAGTTACTATTTCCGGGCTAAGTCCCGAAGGCATTTGTGCGAGTTACTATATCAGGGCTAAGTCCCGAAGGCATTTGTGCCAATTACTATTTCCGGGCTAAGTCCCGAAGGCATTTGTGCGAGTTACTATATCCGGGCTAAGTCCCGAAGCCATTTGTGCGAACTACTATATCCGGGCTAAGTCCCGAAGGCATTTGAGCGAGTAGCTATATCCGGTTAAATCCCGAAGGTACTTGGTTTGGGAATGAGCGATCTTGCTGTAATAATTTCAATTAATATGCTCGTAAAATCCCAACGATGAGGTATGTTTCGTATATGCATTGGATTAGTTGATTCCTTTTAAATAGTATTCGCTCAGTCGATTAATGAGCTTCCGGCTTTTGGTTAAGTTGATCTCTTATGTATGAGTATAAGGGTTGGTAATGTGAAGTAGGTATGATTTTGAGAATATGTGTATATGAAATTATCTGTTTAGTCATACGAATGCTATACTTCAATTGTGCCTAATTTCATTGCTCAAAACTTACTAAGCATTAAATGCTTATTCCGTTTCTTTGATTCTCTGTTTTATAGATTTTGGTTCGTCAGCTATCGGACTCGGGATTGTCAAAGTCGAAGTCGTCCACACTATCAAAGCCCTTTTGGTACTCTTTTAGTTGAACTCTACTAATGGCATGTATAGGACTGCCCTTTTGTTATTAGTCAAGTACTTTGGTGTTGTATATATTTGGATAGCCATGCGAAAATGGCTTATATATTTTGAGCATAGTGATATAATCATTTTGTATGTATATGGTTATTGAGAGGTGTGGATATGCTTGGCAATGATTGGCCATTGGAATGGTTAATCATGATCATATTTTGTGCTATATATGCTAAAGGGCTAGTTGAATCATGGAAACTATGAAATAGGTAAAGTTTACCTTAAAGGCAGATGTTGACAGCAGCAGTGATGTAAATTTGAAAAATCACTAAAAATAGTAGGAATGGAATTAAAAAGTTAATAAATTATGTAATCTAACCTTGATGAATCTAGTTTCATATGGAAGAAACGAAACGATCATATGAGTCGTATTTTAAGAGATATTTAAGTTTTCGTGGAACAGGGCCAGAGCGATTTCTAGATCCCCTAATCTGATTTTGGAAATTCACTATAAATTAACCAGAGATAATTAGAAGTAATTCCATATATTTATAGTTTCCTTTTTGAGTCTAGTTTCATTAGAAACAAACGGCACAAGTATTGAAGCCCTGTACAGGGAGATATATAAGTCGTAATGCATGAAGGTCAGAGCAGTCGAACCCTGAAACAGGGGAGACTTTAACTAATAAACTGTACTAATTGGCCCAATTAAAAATTCTAGAAAAAAATTTTTAGATGGATATATGAGTCTAGTTTCAGGGAAAATTTACGGAATCAGTTTTTGAGCTTCGGAACTCGAGATATGATTTTTAAAGTGACTGTGATGCAGTTAGCCAGCTTGTCTGGAAATAAAAAAAAATGAACTGTGTAAGTCAATGAAATAAGTCCGTAAATACCTCGTGTTAGACTCCGGCAACGGTCTCTCGTACGGGGTGTTACAATTTTATTGGTATCGGAGCTACGTTTTAGTTGATTCTAGGACTACCGTAATACGTTTGGGTCTAGCTATACATGCCATTTTGCGATTATTTGATAGTGTGGTGATTTCTGACAATTGAAAATGTGTTTATTTATAGTAATGGATCCCGATCCCAACCGAGCGGTAGCTGATGATCTTGAGAGTGTAGTGCCTGCTCCCACGCAAGGGACAGCGCCGGCGGACTCTCAACCTATTGCTAGTAATCCGAACGATGAAGCTAGACAAGCTTTTTATAGCGTGATGAATGATTGGTTCAACCAATACATTCGAACTAATCTGACTATTCCACAACCCCATTCCCGACTAATACAACCCCTTTTGCAATGCCTCCGATTCTTGACCAAATAAGGTCAAATAAGCCCCCAGTTGACAGAATCCGAAAACACGGGGCTACTAAATTTAAAGCTACGGACAGCGACGACGCCGAGCAAGCTGAATTTTGGTTGGATAACACTATTCGGGTACTTGATGAACTATCTTGCACACCCGATGAATGCTTAAAGTGTACTATCTCCTTGCTACATGATTCTGCCTACTATTGGTGGAATACGTTGATTTCTGTTGTGCCCAAAGAGCAAGTAACTTGGGAGTTTTTCCAAACCGAGTTTCGAAAGAAGTATATCAGTTAGAGATTCATTGACCAAAAACGGAAGGAATTTCTTGAACTTAAACAAGGTTCCATGTCGGTTACCGACTATGATCGAAAATTTGTGAGGCTTAGCTGGTACGCACGAGAATGCATTTCTTCAAAAGCTATGATGTGTAAACGTTTCGAAGATGGACTGAATGATGATATAAAGCTGTATGTTGGCATTTTAGAAATCCGAGAATTTGTGGTACTTGTCGAACGAGCTTGCAAAGCCGAGGAGCTCAGTAAGAAGAAAAGGAAAGCTGATATGGGAGCAAAGGAGTTTCGTAAGAGATCTTCGGGAAAGCCCTTCCAACAGTCATCGAAGAAATTTAGAGATGACTTAGGCCGGTCTAGAGACACTTCGGGTTTTTCTAGATAAGATCGTGACCGACCCTCGTGAGTACACGAGTCACTTGATCGCCGATGTTGGAAATGATCATCGAGACGAGCGGAGTGCGGTATTGTGGTAAATGGCATTCGTGGAGTTGTAGATTCCATGACCGCTCCTGTTATAAATGCGGATCAGCTGACCATTTTATCAAGGATTGCCCGAGACTGTCTGAACAAAATGTAAATCAGAGTGGGAAACCAGGTGCTACTACTGCTCGGGGTAGACCGTCTAGAAACACGGGCAATGCTAGTGGCGGTCAGAGAGGATCTGAGGCTCATACGCCTGCTAGAGCTTATGCTATACGTGCACGCGAGGATGCTTCTTCGCCTGATGTTATTACCGGTACTTTCACTCTCTTTGATACTAATGTGATTGCTTTGATTGACCCTGGTTCTACTCATTCTTATATATGTGAAACCTTAGCAACCAGTAAGACTTTACCTGTTGAGTCTACTGAGTTCGTAATTCGAGTGTCAAATCCCTTGGGTCGTTATGTGCTTGTCGACAAAGTGTGTAAGAAATGTCCCTTAGAAATCAGAGGTTCCTGCTTTCCAGCCAATTTGATGCTTTTACCGTTTGATGAATTTGATGTTATCCTCGGTATGGATTGGTAAACCGTTCACGATGCAGTTGTGAATTGCAAAAGAAAAACTATCGATTTGAGGTGTGCAAATAATGAGATGATTCGAGTTGAGTCTATTGACTTGAATGGGTCGCCAGCTGTAATATCATCGATGTTGGCTCAGAAATATGTAAGAAAGGGGTGCGAAGCATACCTTGCGTATGTACTTGATGATAAAGAGTTAGAAAAGAAGCTGAATCTGCGTGCGGTGGTTTGTGAATATCTGGATGTTTTTCCGAAGAATTACCGGGTTTACCACTGTTCGGAGGTAGAGTTTGGTATTGAGCTTGTACAGGACTACACCGATTTCGATAGCTCCGTATCGTATGGCACCAATGAATTAAAGGAATTGAAAGCTCGATTGCAAGAGTTGACGGATAGAGGTTTCGCTGACCAAGTTTCTCACCTTGGGGTGCACCAGATTGTTTGTGAAAAGAAGGACGGAACCATGAGGTTGTGCATCGACTATCGCCGGTGAATAAGGTGACAATAAAGAATAAATATCCGATACCGCGCATTGACGATTTGTTTGATCAACTAAGGGAGCCTCGGTGTTTTCAAAGATAGATTTGAGATCGAGTTATTATCGATTCATAATTCGAGATTCGGATATACCCAAAACAGCTTTCAGAACGAGATACGGTCACTACGAGTTCTTAGTGATGCCGTTTGGTCTCACTAATGCCCCTGCGGTATTTATGGATATGATGAATCGGGTCTTCAGACAGTATCTAGACTGGTTTGTAGTTGTGTTTATTGATGACATCTTGGTCTACTCAAGAGATGAAACCGAGCATGCTGAGCACCTGAGATTAGTGTTGTAGATTTTACGAGATAAGCAGTTATATGCTAAGTTCAGTAAGTGTGAGTTCTGGTTAAGAGAGGTGAGCTTCTTGGGTCATGTGGTATTCGCATCGGGTATTCAAGTTGATCCGAGCAAAATTTCAGCCATACTTAACTGGAAGCCTCCGAGAAATATTACTGAGGTTCGGAGCTTTTTGGGACTTGCCGGTTACTACCGACGGTTTGTAAAAGGTTTCTCGATGATAGCCACACCAATGACGAAACTACTTCAGAAAGATGTTAAGTTTGAATGGACAGAAAAGTGTCAGAAAAGTTTCGATCAATTGAAAACTCATTTGACGGAAGCTCCATTACTAATGCAGCCGAATCGTGCAAGGAGTTCGTCATTTACTGATGATGCATCCTTACTTGGGTTGGGTTGTGTATTGATGCAAAAAGGTCGAGTTGTAGCTTATGCGTCGAGGCACTGAAGCCACATGAGAAAAATTATCCAACCCATGATCTCGAACTGCCTGCCATCGTATTCGCTTTGAAAATATGGCGGCATTACTTATTTGGTGAGAAGTGCCATGTATATTCAGATCACAAAAGTCTCAAATATTTGATGACTCAAAGAGACTTGAATCTACGACAAAGACGTTGGCTTGAGTTGTTAAAAGATTATGAGCTTGTCATTGACTATCACCCGGGAAAGGCTAATGTGGTTGCGGATGCTTTGAGTCATAAATCTTTGTTTGTTTTTCTGACGATGAATGTACACTTGTGCGTTCTATCCGACAATGTGTTAGTAGCAGAATTAAAGGCTAGACCATTGTTGATTCATCAAATTCGTGAAGCTTAGAAAGTCGATGATGAATTGGTTGCAAAATGGGCTGAATGTGTTTCGGATAGGGAATCATAGTTTCAAATTGATGACGACGATTGTTTGAGGTTCAGAAGTCGTTTGTGTGTTCCAAGAAATTCAGAACTTATTTCAATGATTCTGAACGAAGCTCATAGTAGCCGAATGTCAATTCACCCGGGGAGCACGAAAATGTACAACAATCTGAGACGTCAGTTTTGGTGGCATGGTATGAGATGAGACATTTCCAATTTTGTTTTGAAGTGTTTAATATGCCAACAAGTGAAAGCGGAACATCAAATGCCTACGGGTTTACTCCAGCCGATCATGATACCTGAATGGAAATAGGATCGAGTCACGATGGATTTTGTGTCTGGGTTGCCATTGTCGACAAGTAAGAAAGATGCGATTTAGGTTGTTGTTGATAGACTGACTAAGTCGGCTCATTTTATTCCTGTACGTACGGATTATTCACTGGATAAACTAGCTGAATTGTATGTTTCTCAGCATGTGAGATTACACGGGGTACCCATTTCTATTGTGTCAGATAGAGATCCGTTCACCTCGCGATTTTGGAAGAAATTGCAAGAAGCTTTGGGTACCAAGTTGCATTTTAGCACCGCTTTTCATCCCCAAACTGATGGTCAATCCGAGCGGATAATTTAGATACTCGAGGATATCTTTGAGATCTTGTATCCTTGAGTTTAGTGGTTCATGGGAACGGTATCTACCTTTGATTGAGTTCGCCACAACAATAGTTTTCAGTCAAGCATTAAGATGGCGCTTACGCGGCTTTGTACGGTCGAAAATGCCGTACACCATTGTTTTGGACCGAGCTCGGTGAAAGTAAAATTTTGAGTTGATTTGATTAAAGATGCTAAGCGTAAAGTAAAAATAATTCGTGAAAGTCCAAGGCGACATCGGATCGTCGAGAAGTCGACGCGGATTTGAAACGAAAGGACATTGAGTATCAGGTGGGAGATAAAGTGTTTCTTAAAGTTTCACCTTGGAAAAAGATACTCAGATTTGGGCGTAAGGGCAAATTGAGTCCGAGGTTCATCGGGCCATATGAAATATCTGAACTAGTCGGTCCAGTTGCGTATAGATTGATTTTGCACCCTGAACTTGAAAAGATTCACTACATCTTTCATGTTTCGATGCTTTGACGTTATAGATCTGATCCATCGCACATAATTAATCCATCAGAGGTTGAAATTCAACCCGATATGAGTTATGAAAAAGAACCTATTCGTATCCTGGCTCGTGAAGTGAAAGAGTTACGAAACAAAAAGGTTCCTTTAGTAAAAGTGTTATGGCTCAAACACGGGATAGAAGAAGCTACTTGGGAGACCGAGAACTCTATGAAAGAACGATACCCAAACCTATTTACCGGTAAGATTTTCGAGGACGAAAATTTCTTAAGTGGGGGAGAGTTGTGATAGCCCTCAATTGACCCTAGTCAGAAAGTGGTTTCGGGACCACAAGACCGAGTCATAAAAATAATTATCCATTATATTTGATGCTTATTATATGTATATAGGCATGTGTGACAATTTCATGTTTGAATTTTGTTAATTGTAAGTGAATTTTGCTAAATAGGACTTGTGTGAGAAAATTTAGAAATGTGCTAGGCAAATGTTAAAGTGGCCTATTGATGCATGCTAGAAAATGTTGTCCTTGCATGTCAAAATACCCAAAACTTGGGATGGTGGCCGGCCATGCTATGGGTAAAAAGGTATTATAAACATGTTATGTTAGTGTTTCATGGGAGGAATGATAAAATAAGGAGCATGGTAATAAAATAATGAAAAGGAAAATGATGAAGAAAAAAAAAAAAAAGAAAAAGTTCTCATGCTGTTCAACTTGGCCGAATAGAAGAAAGAAAAAGAAAGGAAAGAGCTTGGAGAAAATCGGCTATGGTGGTTCACTAGACTAAGGTATGTTGATGTTGTTCCATGAGATTCATGCATATTTTTAGTTGTTAGCTTGAGTTCTACCTAGCCCATGGTTTAAATCTTTGCTATGAGATGGAGATGATATTCGGCCATGGGTGTTGTCTTCTTGGTTGGTGTTTGATGTTGTGGTGATGAGGCATGAAGATGAGTTAAGTTTCGGCTAAGGTGGACTTGTGTTGATGTCATTTGCATGCTAAGTGTGAAGCTTTGTAATGATACATGTGATGGTGATTGATGACTCTTGGATTTTCTTTTTAGCATTTTTGAGTTAGACATTAAGTTCTTTGTTTAACCCATGACCAAAATTGAAATGGTATGGTGTCTTGATGCATTCGGCCATGGTAGGAAGTGGATAAGAATTGGTAGTAAGGTGAAGTGCAAATGTTAGTATTTGATTACTAGTGTATATATGTGTATTAGCCGAGTTTTGAACTTGAAACAAAATGGTATGTAGTCAATACAAGTAACCATATTTGTAGGAAGTATTAAGCATATAATCGGTCTCAACATAGACATGCATATTCAGCCACATGAGGTAGGTTGGTGTTGCATGTATTCAGTTAGAGGCAAGCATATTGATGCTTTTATCTTGGCTTAGATAATCGGCTAGAAGAGAGTGTGGGCTAATATGTTGAGTTGATTCATGATTTCATATATATGTGACTCTAATGTCTAATGTATATATGGGTTAAGTACCTTGAGTTTCTCTTTTTGATGTTCAAATGATTAAATCAATTTATTTGTTAAATTACGCTTAAGAGCAAAGGGAACTAAATCCGATAAAGGGAAGGAAAAGTGATCGAATAGTAGTTTAAATCGCTCGACAACATCCGAGGTAAGTTTTCGAGTAATGAAACTTAGTTTACGATTTGATTAAGTCATGACGTATAAGCATAACAAATATACGGTGATATAATGATTCTACTTGAATTACATGTTGAGTTAATTAGTCTATACGTATGATGGGTAGCCGTATGTGCATAGAGATCATGACATAAAGCAAACCAAATCATGCTGTTTGTATGTGGCTATTGAGCCGAAAATGGGAATGCTTAATAATTGACTTATGTTTGAATTCTAGTTATGAAAATGAAATAAAGATGTGTCATGATTTACTAATATGTGCATGAATATTCGGATGATAACGGGGCTAAGTCCCAAAGGCATATGTGCGAGTTATTATTTCCGAGCTAAGTCCCGAAGGCATTTGTGCAAGTTACTATATCCGGGCTAAGTCCCGAAGGCATTTGAGTGAGTAGCTATATCCGGTTAAATCTCGAAGGTACTTGGTTTGGGAATGAGTGATCTTGCTGTAATAATTTCAATTAATATGCTCGTAAAATCCCAACGATGACGTATGTTTCGTATATGCATTGGATTAGTTGATTCCTTTTAAATAGTATTCGCTCAGTCGATTAATAAGCTTCCGGCTTTTGGTTAAGTTGATCTCTTATGTATGAGTATAAGGGTTGGTAATGTGAAGTAGGTATGATTTTGAGAATGTGTGTATATGAAATTATCCGTTTAGTCATATGAATGCTATACTTCAATTGTGCCTAATTTCATTGCTCAAAACTTACTAAGCATTAAATGCTTATTCCGTTTCTTTGATTCTCTGTTTTATAGATTTTGGTTCGTCACCATCGGACTCGGGATTATCAAAGTCAAGTCGTCCACATTATCAAAGCCCTTTTGGTACTCTTTTAGTTGAACTCGCTAATGGCATGTATAGGACGCCCTTTTGTTATTAGTCAAGTACTTTGGTGTTGTATATATTTGGATAGCCATGCGAAAATGGCTTATATATTTTGAGCATAGTGATATAATCATTTTGTATGTATATGGTTATTGAGAGGTGTGGATATGCTTGGCAATGATTGGCCATTGGAATGGTTAATCATGATCATATTTTGTGCTATATATGCTAAAGGGCTAGTTGAATCATGGAAACTATGAAATAGGTAAAGTCTACCTTAAAGGCAGATGCTGACAACAGCAGTGATGTAAATTTGAAAAATCACTAAAAATAGTAGGAATGGAATTAAATAGTGAATAAATTATTTAATCTAACCTTTATGAATCTACTTTCATATGGAAGTAACGAAACGATCATATGAGTCGTATTTTAAGAGATATTTAAGTTTTCGTGGAACAGGGACAGAGCAATTTCTGGATCCCCTGATCTGACTTTTGAAATTCACTATAAATTAACCAGAGATAATTAGAAGTCATTCCATATATGTATAGATTCCTTTTTGAGTCTAGTTTCATTAGAAACAAACAACATAAGTATTGAAGCCTTGTACAGGGAGATATATAAGTCGTAATGCATGAATGTCAGATTAGTCAAACCCTGAAACGGGGGAGACTTTAACTAATAAACTGTACTAATTGGCCTGATCAAAATTCTAGAAAAAAATTTGTAGATGGACATATGAGTCTAGTTTCAGGGAAAATTTACGGAATCAATTTTCGAGCTTGAACTCGAGATATGATTTTTAAAGTGACTATGATGCAGTTAGCCACTTGTCCGAAATAAAAAATGAACTGTGTAAGTCAATGAAATAAGTCCGTAAATACCTCGTGTTCGACTCCGGCAACGGTCTCGGGTACGGGGTGTTACAATAATGCTTTCAACTTCTCAAAACTTTACTGACAATTTTTAGACCATTCAAATTTAACATCTTTTTTCAACAACTTGATCATAGGAGTAGCAATAATCGAAAATCCTTTGACAAATCGTCAGTAATAATTGTCTAAGCCTAAAAAGCTTCTAATTTCAAACATATTTCTTGGCAGTTTCCAATCAACAATTGCCGAAATTGTACTTGTATTAACCTGAATACCATCATCTGAAAAGATATGTCCCAAAAATCTGACTTATCGGAGCCAAAGCTCACTCTTACTGAATTTAGCAAACAATTTCATGTCTATCAAAGTCTGCAATACGATTCTCAAGTGCTCAGCATGCTCGGACTCATCTCGAGAATAAATCAGAATGTCATCAATAAACACAACAACAAACTTGTCCAAATACGGTCGGAAAATTCTATTCATTAAGTCCATAAAAATAGCAGGTACATTTGTTAATCCAAAAGGCATAACAAGCAATTCATAATGTCCATACATTGTTTTGAAAGCGATTTTCGGTACATCCTCTTTCAACTAGTAGTAACCAGATCTCAAATTAATCTTCGAGAATATTGTTGCCCCTTTCAACTAATCAAACAAGTCATCTATCCTCGGCAAAGGATACTTGTTCTTTATAGTCACCTTGTTGAGCTATCGATAATCGATACAAAGTCTCATAGATCCGTCTTTCTTCTTTACAAATAACGCTGGAGCACCCCAGGGAGAATAACTTGGTCTCAAAAAACCTTAATCTGTTAACTCTTGCAACTGATCCTTTAATTCTTTCAATTCAGTCAAAGCCATCCTATACAGAGCAATAGATATCGGTGAGGTCCCTGGTACTAACTCAAAACCAAACTTAACTTTTCAAACCGGTGGTAACCCAGGCAACTCTTTTGGGAACACATTCGGATATTCACAAACTATTGGCACTGATTCAATTTTCAATTCAGACACTTATGTATTCAACACATAAGCAAGTTACGCTTCATATCTTTTTCTTACATATCTTTGGGCAGACATCGAAGAAATCACAATAGGCAACTCACCCAACTCATCTGAATCAATCCGAAGAATTTTACCATTTTCACATTTCAGTTCAATAATCTTTCTTTTACAGTTCACTATGGCATCATGCAGTGTCAACCAATCCATACCAAAAATAACATCGAATTCATAAAATGGTAACAACATTAAATCAGCTAGAAAACAGTGACCTTGAATCATCAAGGGACAATTTTTACAAACTCTATCAACTAATATATGTTTGCCTAAGGGGTTTGACACTCTAATCACAAACTCAGTAAACTCAACAGGCAAGCCCTTACTAGCTACTAATTTCATACAAACATAAGAATGAGTCGATCTAGGATCAATCAATGCAACTACATTAGTATTATAAAGAGAAAGTACCAGTGATAACATCGGGAGATGTTGCTTCTTCGACAGCACGGATGGCATAGGCTCTAGCAGGTGCTCGAGCTTCGGATCTCACAGTTGTATCTTTCGTCACACCTTTACTACTAGCTCCACTTCCGGTATTTCTCGGTGGCCTACCCCTATTAGCAATATTACTCGACCTCGCACTCTGAAATTTTTCTTTCTCAGCCATTTCGGAGCAATCTCGGATAAAATGCTTCTGAGAACCACTCTTGAAACAAGCCCGGTCATTCATCCTACACTCGTCGAGATGTTTCTCCACAATGCTGACATTCGGGTCTGTTAGACCTAACATTACCCATACTTGCCCTTGAAGTAGCTTGAGATTTAGAACCCAAGTATTGCTTCCCACGATCTCTGTGCGAATACCCCGATGAAACATTCGAACCGGAATACATTTCTTTAGATTTCTTTGACTCAGATGGAAATGACTTACTTATCGATCTCTTCCTCAGATCTCTAACTTTAAGATCAGCCTTTCTCTTCTCTTTGTTCAACTCTTCGACCTTACAAGCCCATTCGACCAATACCACAAATTTATTTAGCTCTAAAATCCCAACTAATACACGGATATCCTCATTCAATCCATCCTTAAATCTGTTGTACATGATAGCCTCGGTGGAAACGCACTCTCAAGCATATTTACTAATTCTGACAAATTCTCTCTCATACTCTGTCACTGTCATATGACCCTGTTTCATCTCAAGAAATTCCTTACGTTTCTGATCGATAAACCACTAACAAATATATTTCTTTCAGATCTATTCTTGAAAGAATTCCCATGTAAGCCTTTCTTTTGGTACTACCGATACATATGTATTCCACCTTTGATATGCATAATCTCTCAGAAGTGAGATGGGACACTTCAAACACTCATCCGGTGTGCAGGACAACTCATCAAATACCCTGATGGAGTTTTTGAGCCAAAACTCAACTCTCTCGTGATCATCATCTACATTAGCTCTAAAATCTTTAGCCCCATGCTTTCGGATCTTATCAAAAGGAGGGTTGTTCATTCTTACAAATTCCATACCTTGTGGAGCTACGGGAATCGGTCGAGGAATAGGTAGGGATGGATAAGGTTGGGCATTCAGATTTGTTCGAACAAATTTCGTATACCACTCATTCAGCATATGGAGAAAGGCTTCCTTACCCTCTTCTCCCTGACTAGCCGTAGGAAGTCTACTATCAGATGGCGCTGCCCCTTGAGTGGGAGCTAGCACATTACTTACAACTTCATTAACCTTAACTCGTTTGGGATCCATTTACTATATGAAAACACAATTTAAAATTGTCAGGAGCCATCACACTATCACAGTTCATTTATGGCATGTATAGCTACACTCTTACACACGCTATGTTAGTCCGAGAATCGACTAAGTCGTAGCTTTGATACCATTAAATGTAACACCCCTTACCCGTATTCGACGCTAAAATAGTGTACGAGGCATTACCAGACTTAAACATAAGCAAACATACAAAATCGAGAAGTAATTTCCACCCAAATTTAAAACCTTTCTTTTACATTCATATTGTCCCTAAAACGAGCCTACAAGGCCCAAACATACATTAGGAGTGGTTCGGGACTAAACCGAGAACTTTAAAAAATTTTGCAACACTTATAAAATTTTTCACTAAATAGGTGTAACACCCCTTACCCATATTTGAAGCAAGAACAGGGTACGAGGGATTATCGGACTTAAACTTAAGCAAACATACAAAACCGAGATGTAAATTTCCATCCAAATTTAAAACTTTTCACATACATTCATATCATCCCTAAAACGAGCCTATGAGGCCCAAAACATGCATTAGAGGTGGTTCGGGACTAAACCAAGAACTCAGGAAAATTTTTACGAAACATGGAAAATTTCTCATGTTACAGGGCCACACGCCCATGTGGTTCAAGAGACACGCCCGTTTGGCATATCACACGCCTGTGCTTTAGGCCACGTCCAAACTTAGGGTGCGTACTGACTTGCACACACAGCTGTGCCACACGCTTGTGTGCTAGGCTGGGTAACACACACGGCTGAGACACACGCCCGTGTCTCTGCTCGTGTGCTCAATTCTGGACATTCTATTTTGCAAAAATTTAGGTGCAGGGGACACACGGCTGGGTAACACGCCCGTGGGGCTGACCGTGTGTCACACACGGTGTAGACACACCCCCGTGTGTCTACCCATGTAGACAAAATAAAGGCTATTTGCCAAGCCATTTGCCACCCTTATTAACACATAAGTTACACTAATTCAAAGGCATCAAACTAAACATACTTAGGTAACCAAAACATCTACAATTTTGACCAACACATGCCAATACAAAATCAATATTTATCATTTCACCAATAGATCATATGTCCAAACAATTCACATTTATAACATAAATCACACTTCCATCATTCACCAATCATGCCATGACCATATCACCAAAGACATTGGCACATGTATAAATTTACTTAGGGTTACAATCATGTTAGCCCAAAAATCAGCCAATTTACATGTCCAAATATCAAAACAAGCCTTTGACAAATTACAAGCCAATTCATTGGCTACAATCATAATGACACATATAACAAAATGACTGAGTCCCTATACATGCCATAAACTCAATACTTGAATTCATCCACACCCAAAATGATAGCTTGATAGTATGATAGGATCTCCGGCGATCTCCAATCCCGAGTTGGCTCGATGACACTATAAAACACGGGAATGGAAGGGGGTAAGATATAATACATAGCTTAGTGAGTTCATAAGCAAATGATAAGCATCATCAACCATACATATATCATACAATTAACATAATGTAAACTCATACGAATGTCATTTAAGTCTCATAAGAATATCTTATTCATTCATATCTTACCAAGTGTTTATCATGTTCAACAACATGAACACAAATTATTATAATCTATCATAATCTTATGAGACAAAGACATAGTTATCACAAGTCAAAGAACACACTTTAAAGAAGAGCCGTGTTTGATAATTTACACAATAAAGATGATAAGAAAACTGATATACTGAAATCCAAGATGTGAGACCATACATAATATCCAAGAACACAACTCATACGAAATAATAAAGATCTTGATGATTGTTCAGAGAAAACCAGAAGAAAAACACTATTTACACGCCCTGGAATCAATTGCAATAGAAAATATATTTGCCGAATATGTGTATATATAGAACAAGATAACAACCAGTAGGGACAGAAAGATAGCCTCATAAAAATTTCGTCATAAACTTTTATTCCAAACATAATAGAATAGAATCCCAAAAAGAGAGATAAGAAATGTTGCTCATCAATCAACCAGACCAACAGTGCTTTCATCTAACATTATTAATCAGCTAGCATTCTCATACAATAAGAATTTCGTCAAAAAACGTATAATCACATTTATCTCTGAGGATAAATGAATATATAAAATACCCAGGAGAAATCATTATAATCTATTCAATTACAACTGTTACACTCAGACATCTTTACAATTCAAATATCAGTTCTATCATCACTAATCTCGTATTATTCAATTCACTAACGAAAATCAATCCAAAAGAAATTCCAGCAAATACATACTTTAGACATCATACCAGAATGGATCAATTAGCCGAGATTAACTTTTTCTTTAACCGTGACATTGCATAATCTGAATAATCTTTATAACAATCTGACGTCTCTTCCAGAACTATATTCACTTGCCAAACTATTCTTATATTTGACCGTATTAATAATTACTCCACCACTGAGCACTTTAGTTTTAACTTGTAAGCTTATTCAATATAAATCTGGTGAAATTTCATTACACATACTATACTAGTAAGGGGGTGAGGTTGTAAAGCCTCTAACTCGACTCTCATATATACACACGTGACTTAACATTCATTATCATCATAATATCATCATAGTTAAATAATTCACTTCAGGCAAATTGACATACATATCTATGTTACACGAACCTTCCGATAATCTTTATTCAAACAAGTGCACTTAAACATACATTTGATAAATTTTGAGCAAGTTTACTTATTGCATTCACTTAATCAAACAAGTTAGGCACATAACATCATATGACTGCCAAACAAATATGGATGAACTTATCACAATATAAACTTTCATTTCATTTCACCTTTCCATATTTCAAGAATAATTCCCATTAAACTATTGTAATTTCAATGGATACTCGGGTAGTATACTTAAGGTATGTATGTCGACGATCTGTCAATTCATATTCAAAAGTTCCTTTTTGGCACATATTTATAGAGCACACTCTCAAGCCACATATGACATAATAGCATTGCTAGTCCAGGCTAAATCTTTTCGGTAACGTATGCTCTAAATGGCTTACTCTGGATTACCTGTCCGAGCTAAATCCATTTCATAACATATGCTCGAGGCTTAATTTCAGGATTACCCTTTCGGGGTAAATCCTTTTTGCAATATTTAAAACATTTTATCCGTTTCATAAAATCACCAAAACCCATTGAAATACAAGTTCAATCGGAGCAATGACATTTTATCCATATTTCTCAACTTATAGTTATTCAATTTTGTACATCATCACATACATATCATGAACTCTTATTCATACCTTTTCGAGTTTCAACTCATTACAAACACATTTTCAAATATCTTAGTATCACTCTTAGCATTTTCGAAGATAGCTTGGTTGGAAAACATCTCTACCTTTACAAAATAATTTCATTAGAGTCGGGAGATATCACATTATCACAGGTAGTAATATGGCATGTATAGCTAGACTCACATACGCTATGTTAGTCTGAGAATCGACTAAATCGTAGCTCTGATACCACTAAGTGTAACACCCCTTACCCGTATTTGACACCGAAATAGGGTATGCCTAACTTAAACTTAAGCAAACATACAAAAATGAAACGTAAATTTCCATCCAAATTTAAAACTTTTCACATATATTTGTATCATTCCTAAAACGAGCATACGAGGCCCAAAACATGCATTAGAGGTGGTTTGGGACTAAACCGAGAACTCAGGAAAATTTTTACGAAACTTAGAAAATTTATCATGTTACAGGGCCATATGCCTATATGGGTCAAGGGACACGCCTGTATGGCATATCACACGCCCGTGATTCAGGCTATGTCCAAACTTTGGGTGCTTATTGACTTGCGCACAAGGCCGTGCTAGGCCGTGTAGCACACACGGCTGCCAGTGTCTCTGCCCGTGTGGTCAATTCTGGACATTCTGTTATGCAAAAACTTAGGTGCAGGGGACAAATGGCTGGATCACATGCTCGTGGGGCTAACCTTGTGTCACACACGACCTAGACACACGCCCGCGTGTCTACCCCTGTGGACAAAATAAAGGCTATTTGCCAAGCCATTTGCCACCCTTATTCACACATAACTTACACTAATTCAAAGGCACTAAACATAACATACTTAGGCAACCAAAACATCCACAATTATGACCAACACATGCCAATACAATATCAATATTTATCATTTCACCAATAGATCATATGTCCAAAAAATTCACATTTATAACATAAATCACACTTCTATCAGTCACCAATCATGCTATGACCATATCACCAAAGACATTGGCACATATATAAATGTACTTAGGCTTACAACCATGTTAGCCCAAAACTAAGCCAACTTACATGTCCAAATGTCAAAACAAGCCTTTGACAAATTACCAGTCAATACATTGGCTACAATTATGATGACACATATAAAAAAATGAGCAAGTCCCTATACATGCCATAAACTCAATACTTGAATTCATCCACACCTAAAGTGATAGCTTGATGTGTGATAGGATCTCCGGAGATCTCCAATCCCGAGCTGGCTTGATGACACTATAAAACATGAGAAAGGAAAGGGGTAAGCTATATTATATAGCTTAGTAAGTTCATATACAAATGATAAGCAACATCAACCATATATATATATCATACAATTAACATAATGTAAACTCATACGAATGTCATTTAAGTCTCATAAGAATTTCTTTTTCATTCACATCTTACCAAGTTTTGTCATGTTCAACAATATGAACACACATTACTATAATCTATCATAATCTTATGGTTATAATTTATTCGGTCACAATGCTTACTCTTTTAAGCATAATTTAACATATCCTAGCATTAGCCTAACAACCGTAATCTTTCCTTTGTAACATATTATAGCAATTAACAAATCATTTCACATCTCATAATAAACATGCATATTAATTATGCGTACTCGTATTTCCAGGCATATATCTTAATATCTTTTGATTTCATAAACTTTTATCTTCTCACACTTTCATGACCATTTTAATAGACAATTATTTCAATCTTTCCTTTTTTTCATATCCGATAAATCATAATTTATGTTATTAAAACATGCTATATCTTAACTCAATTTGGCCTAAAAGCTAATCACGTAATAGTCAACTGAATTTACTATGAATTTCATACATCACAAGTATAGACCAATAATTACAAGGCTTTCACAAAATCATTCTCATAGAAATCATGAACTCACAATATCATGAAGTCAATGCTTATAAACTTTATGTACATACCTGCACTAATTCGTAATACTTACACTTTCTCTTCTTTGACGTACTCGTTAAATTTTCCTGTTGAACCATTTGGAATACTAAAGGATACTCGGGGATCTTGTACACACAGTACTGTACCACTGCCATATCCCAGTTATGGTCTTACATGTAATCTCGTATCAATGCCAATAGCCCAGCTTATTGATGGAAATAATATTGATTCATGTAGTAGGTTATTTGTGTATGGCTTACTAAGCTTTTATAGCTTACTTTGTGTGCTTTTTCCTTGTTTTATAGATTACCGAAGCTAACTCGAACTCGAGGATTGTCGGGAAACGTTATCACATTATTGATCAACTTATTAGTACTTTTGGTATTTTGTAAATATGGTATATGGCATGTATAGGCTATTGTTAAGTTGATATGTTTTGAGATATGGTATTAGCCATGTGTGCTGGCTTATGAAATGGCGTAAATATTGTTGTGTATGGCCATTTAAGTTGGTTGGAATTAGGTGTTTGGTAAGTAATACATGATGTATAAGTTGCCTTATGTTTTGGTATGCTTGCTATGGTTATATAGTTGCTCAAGTAGCTAGTTGTCATTTGGTGAGCTAATCCTTGAAAGATGATATGTATAGCTTGATTTTGAGATGATGAAATGGTATGTTTTGAGGCATGAAATAGATGATAAGATGATGAGGAAATGCATTTAGAAGTTATGTAAGTTTGATAATTTTATCATATTGATTTGGTACGTTTTAGCTATGGATTTGAGTATTTAAAAGGATGATGTATAAATGGCATGAAATGTGTATGAAATAGCATGTTTTGGTTGCCTAGAGTGCATGAGAAAAGGGTGGCAAATTGGCTTTGCAAATAGCCTCTTTTTGTTTACAAGAGCGGTCACACGGGCATGTGTCTCAATCGTGTGCGACACACGATCATGGTACACGGTTGTGTGTCCTCTGGGGTAGCCATTCAATATTAAGTCAGTATACCCTACAGGTTTGACACGGTCTAAACGCACGGGTGTGTCTATTGGCCGTGTGTGACACACAGGTTGGCATATGGGCGTATGGCCGGCTATGTGCCCAAGTCAATAACCCCTCCAGATTTCCCACGGCCATGGTACAAGGGTATGTCCTCGGCATGTGGTGCAAGTTATTATGTATGCCCTATTTTTACACAGTTTGTGACATGGGCGTGTTTGGTAGTTGTGTGAGGCATACGGCCTGTTCACACGGGCGTGTGACCACTGAATGTTTAAAAATTTTATAAGTTTCCAAAAGTTTACAAATTTTATCTGTTTAGTTCTAAACCTCGTTTAAGTATGTTTTAAGTTCTCGTAGAATCTTAAAAGGGACAATATGATTATGTTAGATTGATATTTATGAGAAATGAATGATTTATATCGTGATTGATAGATAATGCCTCGTAACCCTATTCTACCACAGATACGGGTTAGGGGTGTTACATCTTGGTATCAGAGCTACGATTTAGTTGATTCTAGGACTAACGTAGCGAGTGAGAGTCTAGCTATACATGCCATATATATAAACTGCGATAGTATGATGATTCTTGAGAGCTTAAATTATGTTTTCGTATAGTAAATGCATCCTAAACGAGCAATAGCTGATGATGTACAAAGTAATGTGCCCTCTCCCACTCAAGGGGCAGCACCAGCTGATTCTAGGCCAATTTCAAGTAGTCAAGAGGGAGAGGCTAAGCAAGCCTTCTTCCACATGATGAGTGAGTGGTTCATGGAGTTCGTTCGAATGAATTCGGTTGAGTAAGCTGTTAGTAGATAAGATTTGGAAACACGGGGCTGGGGAGTTTTGGGCTACCGTTGATGATGATGCTGAGAGAGTTGAGTTTTGGCTCGAGAATACGATTCGAGTATTTGATGAATTGTCTTGTCCTCCTGATGAGTGTATTGTAACACCCCTAACCCGTTCTATCACCGGATTAGGGTCATAAGGCATTACAGAATAAAAGCACAGTTCCATACAATTATAGATATACACATGAACAAATCACGAAAATCAGTCAAAATTTAATTCATAAATTAAATCAACTCTTTAAATTTGAAACATTTCATATCATACTTATATACAGTTATATAATTCATATGCATTAATATGAAACATATCATTCAAAATATTAAAACATATCTTGATTTTAACAAAGATAAGATATAAACCTAAATGATTTTCCAACTATTATAAAACAAAAGTATACATTGAATTTTCTTATTACCTAATGAAATCATTACTCAACTCAAATTCAAGCATCATTAAATTATCTAATATCAATTGAATTCATACTTAAAACACATGACAATGCATTATACAAACAAATATTATATATATTTATATAGTGACTAACCCATTTAATGTCGAATATCTTATTCAAAACAACCACATAAGTCACATAATAATGATGAACATTTATGCATGCTAATACCATGTAATAATTCACTTATGAAACTAACTTTTATGACTTGATTGAATGTTTTGTCATGGTAACCGAATACATATAACTAAATATATATATTTCATACTGATCAATGAACATAGACCACAACCAAATTCCCAATTACTTATTTCAATCATTTTGTCCTACAAACATATAATTCAATCAATACATCAAACCAATTCAATATGTACATATATTCATAAGTGCCGAATCACAAGTAGCTCATAAATATTATTCATATCATTCATCTCATAACCAATGCCATTACCCCAATCACATTCGAACACAAGCATATATCATTTAACGCCAGTTCACATATTATTACCAATATCAAATATAACAATCAATTTCATATTTTTATTCTAGCTATGCAAGAACCTTAATCGAATCAATTAAACACGCTATGAAAATGTATACACACCATGATCATTACGTTAACCATTTCCAAATTCACCAACCATTATCAAGCTATTTCCAAAACATATAACATCTATCACATGAACCATTCATGCATAGCATATAGCATTATAACCAAAAGTGAGCTCAAACCAAAATCAAAACATAACCGAAGTTAAGATGGAAACTAAGCCATTTTCGCATCGCTGAAATTATACAAAACCAAAATCCAACATTTCAAAACACATTCTAGGTACCAAAATAGTAGATAGTGTGATGAACTTTGCTGACGATCCCCGAGCTTGAAACTTGAAATCCAAGAATCTATAAAACAGAGTAAACATGATCACACAGAATAAGCTATCATAGCTTAGTAAGTCATAAGCAAATAAACAACCAAATGGCATTATCAGCTCAATTAAACTAAACCATAATATATCATCTTCATCACATTTAGTCTCAAAATACCAAGGTTCATAAATAATACATTTTCATATTCAAACACTACCTTGGCTGAATACTCATATGATCAAGATAATTAATTATCATCCAACCATCAAAGCCAAAATGTCAATATATATATATAACCAAATGTACATACACTAGTATTCACAAGCTCAAAAATCATAATATAACATTGTGTACATGTACTATCTCTATGGTCGAATATACATGGTCTTACATACACACATTCAAAAACCAATTCCCTAATATTAATATCATTTTTTTATAAGACTGAATACATATACCATAATCACATATATTTTTCATTTGCATTACACATGATTTGTAACAAATAATCAAGTTACTTACTTACCTTATTTTAGATAGGTAACAAGCTAATTCATACCTAGTCATTCCAACTTATTTTACATTTTCGATCACAACTTATCGATGCCCGATGAACCATTCGGAATTGGATAGGACACTTGAATAATCACACATGTATCGTACAATGCCAACGTCCCATACATGGTCTTACATTTAATCACATATCGATGCCATTGTCCCAGATAGTGTCTTATTCGCACACATATATTAGACTCATATATCGATGCCATGGTCTTACTCTCACATCACAAATCGAAATCCTATGTCGTGACATATGTATCCTAACTATTCCAAAATTTATATGGGGCTTTCGGACGTCGTAACTCCGTTAAAACGAACACGTCAACATGGTTACCAAGCTTATATGCATTAGGCATTTGCAATTAAATATTTTCACATTTCATTTCAGCATATATAATACATTTAATTAAAATTAAGCACGTCTATTTGCTTATAAACTTACCTCGGACGATATAAAATGGAACGGGACAGCTAGTCGACAACTTTCGTTTTCCCCCGATTCAAATTCGATTTCTTTGGTTCATGATCTTGAACTAAGCTTGGAAGATAGTCGAACTAGGTTTTTTCTTTTCCTTTTCTTCTTATTTGTGTTTTGATTTTGAAGATGATAATCTAAAATCATATAATAAGCTTTTATGTTTTATTATACATATTATTACTATCCATTTTACAATTTTACCCTTTAACAATAAATAAACATAACACATTTTATAAGGTCATTATCGTACACACCTTTATCCCATGGTCTAATTACAACTTAAAGGCTTCCATTTATAAACCCAATAGCAATTCGACCCTTTTTAGAAATAACCACCAAATTTTCATTTTATGCGATTAAGCCCTTTTATTTCATCAGACACCTAAACGACAAAATTAAATCACGAAAATTTCAAAGATATAAATTCACACATAATAAACATAGAAAAAAATTTTAAAATATTTTTTCTGACTTGGATTCATGTTCTCGAAACTACCGTTCAGACTAGGGTCTAAATCGGGTTGTTACATGTATCAAATGTGTGGTATCTTTACTTAGAGATAATGCGTACCATTCGTGGAAAAGGTTGACATCTATGGCTCCTAAAGAACGAGTTACCTAGGAGTTCTTCCAATCCAAGTTTTGATAGAAGTATATAAGTCAGCGATTCCTCGATCAGAAGCATAAAGAGTTTCTAGAATTGAAACAAGGCCAAATGACTGTCACTGAGTACGAAAGAGAATTCGTATGTTTAAGCAAGTATGCCCGGGAATATGTTTCTATTGAGGATATCATGTGTAAAACATTTTTTGAATTGAACGAGGATATAAAATTATTAGTCGGGATTCTTGAATTGAAAGAATTCATCGTTCTGGTTAAAAAAGCTTGTAAAGCTGAAGATCTTTACAAAGAAAAGAGAAAAGTTGATTTTGAAGCAAGAGATTCGCGAAAAAGATCAACTAGTAAATCTTATCAATCTGCATCAAAGAAATTTTGAGACTTATTTAATCACTCTAATGCATCTGTGGGACATTCAATCAGAGATCGTGAAAAGCAACCTGTAAGTTCTAAAGTTCAAGCTACATCTATTGCTAGTGTTGGTAGTGTGAGACAAAACTGACCCGAGTGTAGACATTGTGAAAAATGACATATCGGTGATTGTAGATTAAATGACTGGGCCTATTTTAAATGTGTATCATTGGATCATTTAGTTCATACTTGTCCTGAGTTAGCTGAGCAAGATACCGTACAAAACACAAGGCTGAGTAACATTGTAACTAGATGTAGACCACCTAGAAATGTTCTTAATGTGAGTGGTAGTCAAAGAACGAATAAAGATTCTACTTTGAGGTCAGAGGCCAGAGCACCTGCACAAGCCTACACTATTCGTGCTCACGAAGAAGCGTCATCTCCAGATGTTATCACCGGTACTTTTACTCTCTATGATACTAAAGCTATTGCATTGATAGATCCAGTATCAACTCATTCATATATATGTGTGACTTTAGTATCCAGTAAGACTTTGCCTGTAGAGTCTACTGATTTTGTAATTAGATTATTGAGCCCCTTAGGCAAGTGTGTGTTGGTTGATAAAGTATGCAAGAACTGTCCATTGATGATTCGAGATTTTTATTTTTTGATTGATTTGATGTTGTTACCATTTAATGAATTTGATATAATTCTGGGTATGGATTGGCTAACGCTACATGATGCTATAGTGAACTGTACAAGAAAGATGATTGATTTGAGATGTCAGAATAATGAAATTATCCGAATTGAGTCAGATGATTTGAATGGTTTACCAGCAGTGATTTCTTCAATGTTAGCTAAGAAATATGTGAAAAAGGGTTACGAAGCTTATTTTACTTATGTGTTTGATACAAAAGTGACTGAAAAGAAGATAGAATTAGTGCTAGTTGTGTGTGAATATTTAGATTGTTTCCTAAAGAGTTATCAGATTTACCACCGATCCGAGAGTTTGAATTTGGTATTGAGTTAGTGCCGAGAACGACTCCTATATTGATAGCTCCGTATAGAATGGCTCCGACAGAGTTAAAAGAATTGACATATCAGTCACAAGAGTTGACCGATAAAGGATTTACACAACCGAGTTTCTCGCCCTGGGGTGCTCTTGTTTTGTTTGTGAAGAAGAAAGATGGCACAATGAGAATGTGTATAGACTACCAATAGCTTAACAAAGTGATGATAAAGAATAAGTATCCTTTTCCCATAATAGATGATTTATTTGATAAATTAAAATGGGCTATAGTGTTTTCAAAGATAGATTTGAGATCGGACTATTAATAGTTGTGAGTTAAAGACTCTAACGTGCCAAAAATCACATTTAGAATAAGGTAAGGTCATTATGAATTCTTAGTTATGCCTTTTGGACTAACGAATGCACCTGTTGTCTTTATGGATTTAATGAACAGGATTTTTAGACCGTACCTAGATCAATTTATTGTGTTTATTGATGACATGTTGAGATATTCGAAAAATGAATCCGAGCATGCTGAGGATTTGAGAATTGTATTACAGACTCTGCAAGATAAGCATTTATTTGCAAAGTATAGTAAATGTGAATTTTGGTTGCGCAAGGTTTGTTTTCTAGGGCATATTGTGTCAGCATCAGGTATTCGAGTCGATCCGAGCAACATATCTGCAATTATAGATGATTTGTGAAAGGCTTTTCAATGATTGTGACTCTACTGACGAGATTGCTTCAGAAAGATGTAAAATTTGAATGGTCTGAGAAATGTCAAAAAAGTTTGATCAGCTGAAAGCTCTTTTGATTGAAGCTCCAGTGTTAGTACAACCAAAATAGGGTAAAGAATTTGTGACCTATAGTGATGCATCGTTGAATGGTCTGGGTTGTGTTTTGATGGGGGAAGGCAAATTTATAGCTTATGCCTCAAGATAGTTGAAGCCGTATGAAAAGAATTATCTGATGTACAGTTTAGAGTTAGCAACCATTGTGTTTGCATTGAAGATTTGGCTCCATTATCTGTTCGGTGAGAAATGCCATGTTTATTTAGATCACAAGAGTTTGAAATATCTGATAACTCAAAGAGATTTAAATTTGCGATAGTGGAGATGGCTAGAATTGCTAAAAGATTACGAGCTAGTGATTGACTACCATCCAGGGAAAGCATGTAACAGGCCGATTTCAGGCTTAGTTGGAACAATGGTTTTGGGACCACAAATCTGAGGCCAAGAAATTATTTTAATTATTATCTTGGTGTCATAGTATGATTATATGAGTGTATGAAAATTTTGGTGAGTTAATTTTAGCATTTGTGAGCTTAATTACGAAAAAGGACTAAATCGCATAAAGGGTAAAAGTTTTATTTTACTTTATAGATATACCAAATGACTAGAGAAACATAATTGAAGCTCTTTAATGATCAATTAGACCCCTTAAAGAGGCAAGGCAGGGCATAGGGACAAGAAAAATCAATTAGTCAAATGGTTAGTTGAGTTGATGACTTAATATTGTCTAGAAATAAAATAAAGAGAAAAATGTTGTCATCTTTTTACTCTTCTTTCTTCCACTGCTTTTTCCTCCAAGAAATAGTCATGGGAGCTTGAAAATTTAATCCATTTATTCCTCTCTCAAGTAAGTGACTTAATGGTTATTTTTTATGATATTGGTACTTTTGGAACCTTTGTAGCATGAGCTATCTATTGAGGGGACTATTTTGCAAAATGGTTGATAGTCTAGGGATTTCGCATGAAAGGATTTATGATGTTTGCCAAGTTTTTATGGAAGAAAATGAATATTAGTTGTTTAAAAAACAACTTTTGTGAAATGGTGTTTATGAATAACACCAAAAAAGGGCTAGTTTGTAGTAATTGTAAAATAGTTAGTAATGTTGTGAAGTAATGGAAATTTTGGATTGCTATAAGAGAAAAAAGGATTCGGCTAGGCTTAAGGCATGAATAAATTTGATAAAAATCGATTTTCGAGCCTAAGGGTAAAATGGTCATTTTGTGAAAGTCTAGGGACAAAATAGTCATTTTGCCAAAAATGTGATTTATGATTGCCTAAATTTATTTAGAGGTTAAATGAGTGAACTTTTATTATTTTAGATCAAGAAATACAAAATTCGAACCTAGACCCAGGGAAGGCCAAGCAAGTAGATTAAATCGACTAGTCGCTTACGTTTTGTAATCCAAGGTAAGTTGTATGTTAATAATGCAACTATATTGTTATGATGTGTAAATGAATTAATATTGCATAAATTGTTTTGATTGTGAATATGAGTATGCATGTAGAGAAATTAATGTAATAAAGACTTCCGGTTGAACATTAGGAATAGATTTGGATATTCATGCCATGACATATACATGCCATAGTTTATATTGATAGTGTGACGATTCCTGATGAGATAATTGTGCTTTTATATATAGAAAATAGATCCTGACGTGGCTACAACGGATGATGTGGAAAGTAATACGTCAGCTCCCGCTGAAGGGACCACACCGGTAGATAGTGGGCTCATGACAATGAGTCAGGGCAGAGGGGCTACAGAAGCTTACCTCCACATGATGGATGCATGGTACTCGGAGTTCGTTCGTGTGAATCCAAAGACTCCACCTGTAACACCCCGTACCCGAGCCCGTTACCGGAGTCGAACACAAGGTGCACACAAACTCAGCTAAATTGTTTTCACAGTCCATAAAAATTTTCCAGACTAGCTGGTTACTGCGTCACTGTCGCTTCAAAAATCATATCTTGAGTTTTAAAGCTCTAAAATCAGTTTCGTAATTTTTCCCCGAAACTAGACTCATAATTCCATCAACATATTTTTTTCTAGAATTTTTGGTCGGGCCAATTAGTACAGTTTATTAGTTAAAGTCTCCCCTGTTGCAGGGATCGACTACACTGACCTTCGTGCGTTACGAATTGGATATCTCCCTGTACAGGGCTTCAATGCTGATTCCGTTTATTTCTATAGAAACTAAACTCATAGAGGAATCTATACATATATGGAATGACTCATAATTATCTCTGGTTAATTTAAAATGAATTTCTAAAGTCGGAACAGGGGATCCAGAAACCGTTCTGGCCCTGTTTCACGAGAACTTTAATATCTCTTAACATATAATTCATATGACAGTTTCGTTTCTTCCATATGAAATTAGATTCATCAAGGTTCATTTACATAATTTATTCACTATTTAATTCCATTCCTACAATTTTTAGTGATTTTTCAAATCCACACCACTGCTGCTGTCAGCATCTGTTTTTCAGTAAACCTTACCTATTTCGTGGTTTCTATGGACCAACTAAAGTTTTGTCATACATAGGTCCACATATAATCATTTTAGCCATTCCAATGGCTGATCATTTGCTCACACTTCCATTCAGTCCGTAGTCACAACATAAAACCATACATATATACATAAGCACAAATGGTCTAATGCCATACTCCACTTTTACGAGCCATTTTCGCATGGTCGTACACATACATCACAAAAGTACTTAAAACGCAACAAAAGGGTAGTCCTATACATGCCATTTCAAAATCCAACAAAAATATATACCGAAAGGGACTTTGATAGTGTGGGAGACTTGACTTCCAGAAATCCCGAGTCCGATAGGTGACGAGCCAAAATCTATAGACAGAGAAAGCAGAGAAGCGGAGTAAGCAATTTATGCTTAGTAAGTTAGAGCAAGG